>NC_054708.1:17252031-17326865 GCF_016097555.1 Gigantopelta aegis | reverse complement strand
TTGAATGAATTAAAAATATCAAAATATATGTGTCTATTCCATAAGTTAAAAACATTTAATAATATATCACACAGGCAAACGCAGCCCCGCCCTCCCCCTCCACAAACACAAGCACACACCTGTACACACAGTGTGGTAGATGTTTACAGCATAATCAGTCCACGCATCTACCTATAAAATATACTTAGCAAATTATTTAACTTACACAGTAAGTGTAAACCTGAAACAAAGAGTATTTAGTTGTCGTCGTCCTCCGTGTCCGAGTCGTATGCTTCTTTGTGGAGATATTTTACTGGATCGACTTTTATTACGCGTCCGTCACTTCAGTTTCACGAAGAAACTGGTGTCACGTGTCCAAGCTGCGTCCACACTTTGGTCTTCTTTTGCGAGGTTTTTGGCAGTTATATCTTCGGCAATCCCTATTCCTGTTCCCTTTAGTTTCCGTCTGTTGTAGAGAGCATGTTGCTTATGTAGTCTAGAGACAAATTTTACTATCATCGGGCGTGGACTTCCTTCTTTAAAGTTTCCGAGTCGATGTGCAATATTAATGTCTGTTATTTTAACATTCACATCAATTTTTTTCAGTACACCTACCGCCACTTCCATTGTCTGTTCTGCCGTCTCATTTTTGTTTTGATCGTTTACGCCAAAAATACGGACGCTGTTTTTTCTCGTATACTGTTCAAGATCATTCAACTTCTGGAGCGCTACAGTACTTGAGAAAACTGACGAATTAACATCACACTGCATTCTGTCAGATTGTGTTTTTTAGCAGCTGGTTCTCTTTTTTCAGTTTGTCATTTTCAATCTCTAAAGTGAGAATACGCAATTCTAATTTGTTAAGTTTTTCATCGAATCGCGTCAGAATGTCATTTTTTATGGCATCTAATTCAGCTTTTAGATCGTCACGGGTGATAATTGTTTTTATTCATGGTGTTTAACTGTTCGAGAATGCTTTTAGTAACTGTCATCGAAACATCGGGCAGGGCTGTATTCTCGGTGTACTGTGTGATACTAGTTTGGTCAAACGATTCTTTACCGTCTTCTGGTCGTGACTTTTTTACATCAGGTTTCTTCTTTTGGCCGCTTTGGCTAGATTTAGTCAATTCGAAACTGGAGTTACTCGATGACATATTCTGCTTTTTAGGATCCTTGATATTTACACGAGCCGCCATTATGGTACACAGTTTAATCCCACTTGCCAAGTTCAGTTTGTTCTGTTTACATTTGTATAATTAACTGGCATTAACAGCCTGTTGCTAAAAGTGTATAACGCATTGTATTCTGAGTAATGAGCTGTTATCACGGCTTTGGCTTTCAATCCTAGATCTGGGGCTTGGGGTCTGTTGCGAGTAACGCTGTTCAAATATCAGATTAGAGATGAAATTGATATAAAACTATCAAAATCAATGTGCTACGTTTTTTAAAAAGACTCCTGTACTTTCAACAGTTTATCTCATGCAGTGTATTTCAATTTCAAACAATAGCTTACTTTAGTTCTGTCACAAATGTTAGTGTTTGTACGGAGCTCTTCTCACAGCGTCTTCCCCAATACTCGTTAAAATTAATTATCGTTAAATTCTTACACTTACACTCGATGACACTACATTGTGTCATCATTATTTAGCTTCGTATTCAATTCGTTTTAGATATTTTATCGTAATTGTACTTCGTATCCCTTTTTAATAGGTACAGTTGTTTAAATTACATTGTTTTATTTTTCAAATACGATCAGATGCATTGGTAATCATTAAACTTAAATACGAAGAAACGAGGCAAAGGGAGACAATTTAATCATGCACTTTTACAAAAAAGTAAATACGATTTCTATATTTTCACTGTAGCTAAAATACAGTGAAAATATGACTTTTCACCGGATATGACTTTTATGGTTTCCGTAGATCTATATATTTCATTGCTATGTATATAATAAATAAATAAATAAATAAATATATATATATATATATATATATATATATATATATATATCTATATATTTATCATATAATATCTTACATTTTCAGTGCAATCAAAGTATCATGTTCATAAATCAAGGCTAATATTCGTTCCTCGTATTCAGCCTTGATACATGTCGTCAAGAAATCGTGCCACAAAATGCTTAAATTTCATTGGATGCGATGAGATCTGATTGCAACGAATCGCAACGCTCCTTATAGATTCCCTTGTTATGTAAACTCCATGTTGGCGGGCGAACACTGATATTGCTTTCAAGATTGTCACATGTTACCGATGCTGTGATTGGTCAGCGATGTCATCGTGTAAGGGACATAATCGGTGTTACAAATTTTCTTCCAATAGAGGGCGCTAGTAGTGGATATCAGTAATCTTGACTACATGTATCAAGGCTGAATACGAGGAACGAATATTGGCCTTGATTTATGAAGATGTCAAAGTATGTGATATTTTTCAGATCACATACTTTAAGAATTTGATAACTTTGCAAATTAGATGTAAATTAGTCGAGGTCTCGGCACTAGGTTTATTGACATTTAAGCAAACGTACTTGGGTGACACTCCATGATTGACGTATGCATTCATAGTCATCAAATAAAAACATTTCAATGGCAATTTGACACTGAAAGCTGTCCAGCGTTCAGAAAACAAAAAACGTTAGGCATAACTTTATTTTGATGTAAATGATGTAAAAATACACCGCGCCACATATTCTTACGTCATTTAAATATCTAGTAATGGCGGACTGGAATTAAAGTTGCGTGTACAGTAACATATATTATGATAATATGTATTAGGAATAAAAATAATGTATTATGCTCGCATAATAGAATTTTTATTCCTAATATATGATATTGACGATACCGAAAAGCACTCTGGTAATAACCTCTATATATATATATATATATATATATATATATATATATGTATATATATATATATATATATATATATATATATATATATATATATATATATATATATATATATATATATATATATATTGGAAAACAATATATTTTACTTTGATGGGAAACACTACAAACAGATTAAAGGGACGGCAATGTGTACCAAAATGGCACCAAGAACAAATATTAGAAACTAAAATTACAAATATATTTGGATCCGACTTTCAGCTATATTTCAAGAAGAACTGGAAACGTTTTCTTGATGATTGTTTCATACTGTGGCCTTTGTCCAAACACAGTTTGGAATTATTTCACGAGTTACATAACACACTGAATAGTAACATAAACTTTACTATGGAAACAGACGCAAAGAAAATTCCTTTTCTAGACACTTTAATAATCAAGTGTGGACGCATAATTGAAACTGATATATTTTACAAACCAACTGATAGCAAACAGTACCTTTCTTTCTCATCCTGTCATCCGAGTCATACGAGAAGAAGTATACCATATAACCTAGCACGGCGTATCTGTATGATTGTGTCAAATATACAAACACGTGATCAACGTCTCCGGGAACTCAACATGTATCTTAAAACGCAAGGTTATTCAAAACAGCTAATATCAGATAGTATCGAAAAGGCGGTAGTATTAGATAGAAAATATCTTTTAAAACCAAAACAAATCGTTTCAGCGAAAAGGCCGCTGGCATTTGTATCCACCCATAACCCGCAGAACCCCGATATATATAAAAAGATCTCGTCAGAATTGCACATTTTAAAACAAAATGAAAAAAATGTCATCCATACTAGACTATTTCAATTATAAATAGTAAGAGACAAAGCAAACACTTGAAACAGGTACTGACAAAAGCACGATTTGAATCTACAACAGTAGAACATAAATGCAGTGTCAAAAAGTGTAACCAAAGTAACTGTGGTACATGCCAACATATTTTAGAAGGCACACATATAGAATTCAACCACAAAGGTTTATTTTGGGTACACAGGGATATGGATTGTTCGGTTAACAATGTTATTTATGTAATTACATGCCAAGGTTGCAAAGAACAATACATTGGTCATACCACTCAGCTGAGAGCCAGAGTACGCGTACACAAACAGCAAATAAAACAACCTGAAACAAGATGATTCCCAGCCCGGACTTCCGAACTGATTCACGATGAGAACAGACGTGTCGCCTTGTACTCTCGAGTTGCCCCCCTCTCACCCCCCCCCCCCCCCCCCCCCCCGGGGGGACTCTTATGCAGTTATGGAAAACTTTTGGAGTATCGCGTCTCGTACACTGGGTCACGGGCTTCCGTGACTTTGGTGTACGGTGACGCGATCGTACCGGCGAAGAAGAGGAAATGGAGGAAGAGGAAAAGCGCGCCTGGAACGGCACGGGGGAGGGGGGGGGGACCAAAGTTGGCGGCTCAAACGCCAGCGGCGGTCCCTTCTGCGACGCCGCTCCCAGCCCAGCCTGAGTTGACGAGACCAGCCCTGCGGGAACCGTCGACCACCAAGAGGGACCGACTCAACACCGCGGTGTGACAAGACAAGACTTTATTTACTCTCTGGCCGTTGCACAACGGCGTAGGAGGAATATATACATAATATTTCTATAAACACGTGACAAGATGAAAGAGAAATACAAAAGTTAAATTACAATGATTATGAATTAATTCCTATGAACATTTGCATACAACATAAAGCTGTGAATATTCATAAAAATACAAATATATAAACTGTTTAGCCGGTAGAACTAGTTAAAATTGTTATTGGTAAATTAATGTTCAATATACATGTGTATATGTAAAATGTACTTCTGGGGGTTGGGGATGTGAAATATCAAGGATGTTTAAATGCATTCATAATTACTTTTATAAACTTTGCTAAATTCTTTAGTATACTGATTCGTTTGTTTTGCATTAGTTCTTTGAATTTATAAGTACTTGGTCTAGTATAGTAATAGGGATGTAAAAATTGAGTCCTAGAATTACTAAAAAAGTGGCAAATGAAAAGATAGTGAAACTCATCACCAATTTCACTTTCATTGCACAGGGTACAAATTCTATCTTCTAATGAAATATTATTCCAGCGTCCTGTTTCTACCGGTAAATAATGGTTTGATGTTCTGAATTTTAAGAGTGGTTTCCACAGTTTTTCTGAAAGTATATTAATGTATTTTTCTAAAATTAGTTGTTCCTTATATAATTGGTAGGTTTTGCCTCTCGAAGATAATATGTTACTTCTCCATGTTTGTGAATATTGATCATTTTGTCTTTGTTTAATTTGTTGCGAGAGACAATTAACTGATCTGAAAGTATGAGCTACCCTTACATTACCCATTCCCAAGTTTTCCAAAATGTTTTTAATAGTAATGACCCATTTATATTTTGTTCCGTTAACAATATAGTCATTTAGCATTACTTTATACAATAACGTCGAAAATTTTGACTGCTTTCCTGATAAAAGCCTTACCCAGTAACATACCATTCTTCTATAAATTATTAATTCAATAGGAAGTCTCCCTAGCTCTCCAAAGAGCATAACAAATGGTGTTGCTTTCTTAATAGGTAAAACATGTCTTAAAATTTTTATTTGTACGGAATTAAATATATCAATTTTCTCATGTCACCAGACTTCACATCCGTATAACAAGATTGGAAGGACTATTGAATCAAACATTTTAAATTTACATTCGGTTGATAAATGATTATCTTTGGCTTTTGATAATACAAAATACATGGCCTTAGTAGCCTGTTGGCTGAGCTTAGTTTTAGTAATACGGAAGTTATTTAATTTAGTAAAGATAATTCCAAGATATTTATATTTTTTTTACATTCTCTAGAACAGTGTTTCCGATCTTGAAAGTATGTTTATAATCTCTAGTGGTTCCCTTAAAAATTAATATTTTTGTTTTGCTACAGTTTATTTTAAATTTCCATTTTAAAGAATATTGATAAAATATATTTAAGGTGTGTAGTCGTTTGCGGAGGTTGATAAAAGTGCGGTATCGTCTGCATATAACAAACAAAACATATGTAGTACAATATCTAATGGTGAATTTTGATTATCGGACATAGGGCAACTCCTTGACATCCATGGTTAGTTAAGTAATCTTCTATATCGTTTAAATACAGGGAAAATAAAATTGGGGATACATTTTCACCTTGACGGATGCCGATATTGCATGGGAATAAAGCCGATTGTTTATTATTTATAAGAATAAGTGATTTTAGGCCTTGGTACATTTCGTAGATAATTCGAAAGAATTTACCGTTGATATTATTTTGCAGAAGTTTATGCCAAAGTAGCGTTCTGGGTACCATATCAAATGCCTTCTCAAAATCAACAAAAGCGCAATATAGCTTTTTCTTTCGTTTTTTAAGGATATCTATTAAGTGATGTAATGTAAAATATGATCCGTAGTTGAATAGCCTTTCCGAAATGCGGTTTGGGCCTCATTAATTATATTGTTTTCTTCGATAAATTTATTTAAACGGTTATTTAGTAATGTTGTGAATAGTTTAGAGCAACAACAAAGTAATGTAATTGGTCGGTAATTTTCGAGATGTAGTCGACTTCCTTTATTTTTAAATATTGGTATAATAATACCAGTGTGCCATTCTTCAGGTAAAACTCCATTATCAAAGATTGTATTAAAAAACTTAACGTAAACTGGCAGGAGCAAGGTGGCTGTCGATTTAATGTATTCATTAATTATTTTGTCTACACCTGCCGCCTTGTTTAATTTTAATTGTGATATAGCTTGCATTAGTTCATTTTCAGTAATTTTTTCGTTTATAATATCATTGTCAGTTACTACGTTTAGTACTTCGTCCATATTAAAATCAAATACATCATTGTTATTGGGCTCTCCTTTATTTAAATAGCTGAAATAATAAAAAGAATTCATCTGTCGAAGGAATGTTATAATTAGGCAGTTCCTTATTCTTAAGTATTTTGTAAAAATCTTTAGCATTGTCTGATCTTAGCTGTCGCATTTCATTTTCTTTTTTAAATTTGTACTGAGAAAAGGCTTTAAAAATCCATTTCTTGTAAGACTTACTGGCATTAATTAATTGCATTTTATTATCTATACTTTTATTTTTTGCATATAATCTTTTAGCTTCATGATACTTCCATCGTAATTTTTTACACAATGTCCCAAACCAAAGTTGCTTGTTGCGCGCTGACCTTTTATTTCTGTTATTGTATGCACGCACGTGACCGAATGTCGAGCCCGCAGTGTCTAAAAATAGATGTTTTAACATGTCGGCTGCGTTAGTCATACGTGTTTTCAAATTAATATTTTCGTCGTTGTGACGGAACATGCTCTTATCTTTTCACCTGTGGCGATGTTAATTGTTTTAGAGGGCCATGTGCAGCATGGTTACGTAATACCCCCGCGCGACGGTGGTAGAGCTGCGTTTCCAATATGCACTTAGACCAGGTGCAGAGGCCATGTGGCCAGTAGTTACGTAATACCTCAGATAGTGCGGTTTACGGCCGGGTATTTCTGGCGAACTGGCGACAGTAAGTCTGGCCATCTAAGGAAATATACCGTCTCTGGGAGTTGTGGGAATATCACATGATAGGTGAGGTACCGCGTTGTGCCCCCAGGCGATATTCTCTGTCTCTCAGATTTTTGAATAAATAGATAGGATTTTAGATATATCGGGGAGAAACATTGGAAGACTCCCGGGGAACGTAGTCCGACCAGACTTGGTAAATATATTTTTCTACTCTGTTGTATAACCTTGATGTGATTGATGTGACTTTAAATATTTTAATACTGTATTATACCAATATTCTTTAGACAGTGTTTTAGGTAATCTGACGAAGTAAATTGTAGGCTTCACTGTTCTAATATATTTATACGAGTATTTGGTAAGACAAAACTTAGCCAGTCATCCTAGAGGACCTAGGTAAACTGTAAGTTATTGTCTTTATTGGGATATGTACCAGTATTAATTCTGTATTACAAGGTTACTGAATGAGTAGTTAAGGGTTAATTAAAAATTAACCATTTAGGAATGGAGTTGTAATTTCTTTATTAATTAAGTTCCCCTGGCAGCGTTTCTCAATTATCACACGTGTGAGTGTTGTATCACGGTGAAGTGATTAGAATATTGTGTAAACTAGACACCTAGTGATTAACTAATTAAGTGATTAGTCCTGGGTTGTTATTATATTGTTGTTAATTAACTACTGCAGCAAGTACATTTGTTAGCATAGTGTTAATACAGATTCCAAAGTATATTGTGTTTTGTTGTGTTTTCTAGTAAACTAAACGTGCTATCTATATATATATATATTTATATAAGATCTTATCTCTGATATACCTAGAGCCGAGCCACTCGGGTATTAGACTGCCCGATACAGAGAGATCTAATAGATATACAGTTAGGAGAGATATGTGGATAATCGTGTTTTATTCAGTTACGGGTATTATAGGATCCCCGTGACAGGAGTAAAAATTGGGGGCTTGTCCGGGATCTGAAACGGGACATGCATATTTAAAAAGTATTGTTTGTAAATGGGGGCTTTATAAATTATTTTTACAAATTTCTAGAAGTAGCAACGTTGTTCACTAGAAAATAATAATAATAAGTGCGTCATACCTAAACATGGATAAGAATTTGCTGGATAGGCCTACGCTCAGTGTAGTGGAGATTAAGCGAGTGCGTACGGCCGAATTAGTTGAAATCGCGAGTGAGCGGGAAATTGATTTAACATCAGCTAAAACATTAGGTGATATAAAGACAATTATTATCCAGGAAGTTTTTGGTGATAGCCCTGTTATGGGAGAAAGTGAGATTGTTCCAGAGATAGAGGTAAATCAGTTGAGTATGGAACAATAGTTGGCTTTTAGAAAGCTTGAGTACGAAAGAGAAGAACGTGCATTAGATAGAGAAAGAGAGAGAGAAAGAGAAGATAGGGATAAAGAAGAGAGATATAGGGATATATATATATATATATATATATAGAGAGAGAGAGAGAGAGAGAGAGAGAGAGAGAGAGAGAGAGAGAGAGAGAGAGAGAGAGAGAGAGAGAGAGAGAGAGAGAGAGAGAAGAGAGAGAGAGAGAAGAGAGAGATAGGGATAGAGATATAGAGAAGAGAGAGATAGGGATAGAGAGAGAGAGCGAGAAGAGAGAGATAGGGTTAGAGAATTTCAGTTAGCAAAATTAAAAGTGGAACATGAGTTAAAGTTGAATACTGAAGAAGTTAGACGAGAAGCAGGAAATGGGTTTAACATGTCGGAGGCTTATAGATCAGTGCCTGTATTTGACGACCAGGAGGTAGATATGTTCTTCCAACTTTTTGAACGGGCCGCTAAGCAGCTAAATTGGCCGCCGTCTAAGTGGACATTGTTAGCCGTGTCTAAGTTTAAGGGGAAGGCTAGCGTAGCTTATAATTCAATGATTGATAAGCGAGCAAGTCAGTACGACCTAGTTAAGTCTGCAGGGTTGAGGACTTATGAGTTACGACTTGAGGATTATCGTTTACGGTATAGCGAGTTCAGAAAAACGCAGGGTCAGTCTTATAGTGAGTTTGTGGCTAAGAAAGCAGGGATGTTTGATAAATGGGTGATTTCTCTTCAGGTAGGGTCATATACCGAGTTACGGGAATTGTTGATCTTACAGGACATTAAAAATGGATTACCAGTTAGCATACGTATTCATTTAGAGGATCGTGATATAAAAAAAATAGAGGAGGCAGGCATAGTGGCAGATGATTACGTGTTAATACACAAAGCTCAGTCAGTACAGGGTAGCTTTATACAACAAGGTGATAAGAAATTTCAGCCAGTTTTTCCTGGGAAAATAACTATCGGGGAGAGTCATCTAGTTAGTCAGCTAGTCAGGCAAGGAATGCACCTGGTGTGCAAAGTAAGGATAAACCTGCATTATCAGCCAATGCACGAACTTTTTGTCCACATTGCAGTTACTGTAAAAAGGATAACCATCTTGTCGGGGACTGTTTTAAAAGGAAACGCAATAATGCGGAAGTGGTCGGTTTAGTGAGGTCAGCTCCGTTAGCGAGAGAGTTAATGGTTAGTCTCATGGCAGAGAAAGTAAACCAGTATGTGTCCACTGGTATGGTTTGTGATGTGAAACAAGAGTTGAGTCCTAAGGCAATATCAGTCTATTGGGATACAGGGTGTAGCCAGTCGCTTATAACATCAGATTGTTTAGCTGGTATAGAGAATTCAGATACAGGATGTAGTTTGTCCTTAACCTCGGTTACTGGAGAAAATATGGTTGTCCGGTTACATAACGTTTTTTGTGTTCGAAGTTTGTGACGGGACCAGTCGTTATGGGTGTTGTGAAGGACTTGCCTTTTGAAAACCTAGGAGTTTTGTTGGGTAACGATTTGACTAGTCAGTGTTGCCAGCCGCAAAGTGACCAGTTGTTAATTGAAGACAGCCCTTTACCCATAGAAGAGTGTGAGGTTGATGAGATTAGTTATCCTGCGTGTGTAATGACTAGGGCTATGGCCGGAAGGGTAGCACGAAACCCAGAGGAAAATTGTGATTTGTCTGATACGTGTGTGAGCCATGAAATTGGAGTGGATGAGGTTATCAGTAAAATAGTAGATAAGTCAACTGAGGAACTAAATGTGGTGGAACCTGTTGACCTCCCGCAGAGGGGAAATGAACCAGTTGTGTTTGATAGAGAGGACTTACCTTGTAATAGACAAGAATTAATCCTAGAGCAGGGGGCTGATCCAAATTTGTTGGCAGTTCGCACTACATTGTTAACTGAGGGTGAGATGGAGGATCAGATGTCAGGTTATTATATGGACAAGGGAGTATTAATGAATAAGAGTGTGGAGAAGGTTGTGCCTGATAGTGAGGTATGTGTGACAAGATGTAAAATTGTGGTGCCCTCTAAGTACCGTCTGTCATTGTTATTGTTAGCACATGAAGACGTGTTTGCTGGCCACTTAGGGCGGAATAAGACTCATAGTAAACTTGCCTCAGAGTTTTATTGGAAGGGAATGTTTGCAGATGTCAGTAAGCATTGTATGTCATGTCATGTGTGTCAGATTGTGGGGAAACCAAATCAGCTAATTCCTCCCTATCCCCTGTAGAAGGTTCCCATAGTTGGGGAAGCCTTTTCAAAAGTACCGAAAACGCGTTTAGGCAACCAATTCTTATTAACAATTATGTGCTTAACTACGCGTTTTCCAGAGGCGATTCCCTTAAGGAAGGTTACTGCATCTGTTGTAGCTAGTGCGCTGTTGAAATACTTCACGTATACGGGTTTACCAGGTGAAATTCAAAGCGACCAGGGTACGAACTTTATGAGCAAGTTGATCCAGCAAGTACTGTCTATGTTAGATATACGACAGATTCGTTTTGCTGCATTCCACCCTGAGATCCAGGCCACAATAGAACGTTTCCACCAGAGCATGAAAAGTATGCTCCGCTGCCATTATTTCGGGATGCAAAGCAAAAATCTTTAGGATTCACCTGATTTGAGTTGGTCTATGGGCATTGAGCCCGAGGCCCTCTCATATTTGTAAATGATAGTTGGTTATACAAGGATAAAGCCGAAAACCTGCTGATTTATGTAGGGAGAGTAAGAGATAGGTTGTGGCAGGTGACCGAACTAGCTAGGAAGCATCTGAGCTATGCTCAGAGCAAAATAAAATCAGTGTTTGATAGGAAGGCTAGGAGTCGGGAATTTAAACCAGGGGATAAGGTGCTGCTGTACCTTCACATTAAACGGGGTTCATTGCAGAACAGGTATTTCGGTCCCTATGTTGGACACAAACGGGTTAATGAGACAGGGTATGTGATAAACACTCCTGATAGGGTTAGGTAAAGTAGGTATTGTCACATCAATTTGCAAAAAGGTTATTTTGACAGACTGCCGATAGTTCCTGTGTTACCTGTCCAAATTGAGAGTCACCCAATTTCCTGTGATGACGTCAAGACTGCAGAGATCAAATTAACCAACAGCCAGATTCTAGCAGACTTGAGTCCGGACTTGCACCTTGACAGCCCCCAGCGAGCAGAGCTGACTACGTTGATACAAGAAGATGTTTCCATTTGTCAGGACCTTTCAACGGTTACCAATACCTTAATCCAGGATGTGCGCTTGGAACCCAATGCTACACCGAGTCGACAGCATGCCTATCGGATAAAACCTGTAAAACGTGCGGCACCAAAGAAGGAATCGAAGTTCTAGTGGTCAGATGAATGCGAGAAGTCATTCAACCGTCTCAAGCAGATGCTCTCCTTGTCTCCCTTTGATGGCAGCACCAGACTACCGAATGCCTTCCAAGCTGGCTGTGGATGCCAGTGACGTGGAAGCTGGAGCTGTGCTGTTCCAAGAAGACGAAAACGGACTGGACCATCCTGTAAGTTTCTTCTCGAAAAAGTTTGACAAACACCAGGTGAACTATTCCACTATAGAGAAGGAAGCTTTGGCCATGGTACAAGCTCTGAAGCATTTTCAGATCTACGTGAAATCGGTATTGCATCAAGTGGTTGTCTTTACTGACCATAATCCGCTTACCTTCATTCACAGAATGAAAGCCACCAACCAGAGAGTTTTGAGATGGAGTCTTCTTCTGCAGGAATTCCCAATTACTATTGAACATATCAAGGGCACATCCAATGTAATCGCTGATGCCCTGTCCCGAAGTTGAACGTTGTGATAATGTGTTGACGTTCTTGATTTCTGTTTTTGTTTTTATATATTTTATTGTATACTCAGAAACTCAGTGTGATTACTGGTAGTCACCTTATTACTATGTGTTATAAATGCCCGGATTCGTCGGTTAACGCACATTTGTTTTGTTTAAAGGTAGTATATTTCCCTATTCCTAGAGTAGAGGAAATATCCTTTTTGAGGTGGGGGTGTGTGACGGAACATGCTCGTATCTTTTCGTCTGTGGCGATGTTAATTGTTTTAGAGGGCCATGTGCAGCTTGGTTACGTAATACCCCCGCGCGACGGTGGTAGAGCTGCGTTTCCAATATGCACTTAGACCAGCTGTGGAGGCCATGTTGCCAGTAGTTACGTAATACTTCAGATAGTGTGGTTTACGGCCGGGTATTTCTGGCGAACTGGCGACAGTAAGTCTGGTCATCTAAGGAAATATACCGTCTCTGAGAGTTGTGGGAATAGCACATGATAGATGAGAACCGCGTTGTGCCCCCAGGCGATATTCGCTGTCTCTCAGATTTTTGAATAAATAGATAGGATTTTAGATATATCGGGGACGAACATTGGAAGGCTCCTGAGGAACGTAGTCCGACCGGACTTCGTAAATATATTTTTCTGCTCTGTTGTATAACCTTGATGTGATTGATGTGACTTTAAATATTTTAATACTGTATTATACCAATATTCTTTAGACAGTGTTTTCGGAAATCTGACGAAGTAAATTGTAGGCTTCACTGTTCTAATATATTTGTACGAGTATTTGGTAAGATAAAGCTTAGCCTCTCATCCTAGAGGACCTAGGTAAACTGTAAGTTATTGTCTTTATTGGGATATGTACCAGTATTAATTCTGTATTACAAGGTTACTGAATGAGTAGTTAAGTGTTAATTAAAAATTAACCATTTAGGAATGGAGTTGTAATTCCTTTATTAATTAAGTTCCCCTGGCAGCGTTTCTCAATTATCACATGTGTGAGTGTTGTATCACGGTGAAGTGATTAGAATATTGTGTAAACTAGACACCTAGTGATTAACTAATTAAGTGATTAGTTCTGGGTTGTTATTATATTGTTGTTGTTAATTAACTACTGCGGCAAGTACATTTGTCAACGTAGTGTTAATACAGATTCCAAAGTGTATTGTGTTTTGTTGTGTTTTCTAGTGAACTAAACGTGCTATCTATCTATATATATAAATATATATATATATATATATATATATATATATATAATATATATATATATATATATATATATATATATATATATATATATATATATATTTATATAAGATCTTATCTCTGATATACCTAGAGCTGAGCCACTCGGGTATTAGACTGCCCGATACAGAGAGATCTAATAGATATACAGTTAGGAGAGATATTTGGATAATCGTGTTTTATTCAGTTACGGGTATTATAGGATCCCCGTGACAGTCGTCAAGAACTAAGGATATCTGTTGGACTGTGTTCTTGTCAATGTTTTTTTTTATAAATTCTTTACGTTTATTAGGAACCCACTTGCGAACGGTTTCTCTATTTAAATCATTATTATTATCTACCAACAGGGTTATATGGGTCATGGTTGTATTTACATGAATAGGTAAGTGTTACTGCACAATGGATATCTGACAGAAGTGGGTCAAAATCACAGATTTGAAAACTTGTTACATTTTTGAAAATATGGTGAGTACCTATGGCATAATCAATTAAACTACAGTCTTTGCTTGTAGATTTGCCGACATGTTTGTTAATTCCACATCTACCATTAAGGATATACATATTATGTACTTTACATAGATTTAAAAGTTAAACACCATGCTGGTTAACCCTGCCTTTATCTTGGCTTGATCTGTTGCATCTCATTTGTTTGGTGTAACAGTTGAATATTTGGGTTTCCGAACTAGGGGGATCTAGTAAAGTCAACAAAGTTCGTTTGTGCAGAGTATTGCGGGTTAACACTCATTTCATCAGCTCTTTGTGTTAATTTACCTGTAAAATTCCACCACCAAAAATATTGTGTCCTCCATCTTGTCACGTGTCACCCCACGATGACCCTCCATCGCCGACCGTCACGCCCAGGCAGAACTGGCCGGTATCGCCGGTACAGCCAGTCGCCACGCCACAGGCCCGATCAGCCGCCGTTGGCAAGAGGAAGGCAACATCACCGACCAACCAGCCAGCCAAGACCGAGAGACCAGCGCCGGTAGTCGCCCCCCCCCCCCCCCCCCCCATCGAAGAGTCCGAGTGAGCGGACTGAAGAAACACCTTCATCAGTACATGCAGGGGGACACGACAGACCCGACCAAGCTCCGTGGCAGTTACCTCAACGCGGACTGGAGACCCATGGAGGATGGCAGCGAGTACGAACTTCACAGCAAGATGTTCGGTACTCACCACACCGTAGTCGTGACGCACCGGAGGGAGCAGAGCTATAGACAGGCCATACTTTCGAACAAGTTGGACAACCGGAATCTACATAAGATGATCCGAGCGGTCTACGGCCCCGACTACGGTACGGTAGTCAGTACCCTGTTACGACGCCAACATCTGCTGCCGAACCTCCGGGACACTCCAGCCTCGCCGACGTAACAACCTAACGGCCTTAACGAGGCCACTCACGTGGACGTATAGGTCGGACTTTAAAAAAAAAATTGTTTTTTTATTAAATAGTCCGATCCTCTCTTCTTTCTCTTCTTTATTTTTGGACTGTCCTTCCAAAATGCTCCAAATTATATAAATATTCGACCGAGCAGTCAATTCTTTTTATTTTTGGCTTGTAACTTTTTGTCTTTCTAATTTTAATCATACTAATTTCTTTTACTAATTGCTATGTTCAAAATTCTGTCCATTTTCACGCCTGAAAATATTGGAACACGGGTCAGTGAACGCTCATCAAGGCTAAAGGTAAGTTGTTTATTTTGTTCAGTGTAGGTTTTTGTCTATATCTAAACTATTATAAACTTTTTCGAAAAAATAATTTATATTGTAAAAGATAACCCATTTATTTAGATGTATGCCAAATTATAAGCCGAATGTTTAAGTGTTAACGATTTTATTTAGCTGTTAACGAATGTTGGTTGGCGATGGAATTTTTAGGTTTATTGGTTTAACTATTAATCCTAATTAAAACATTTTATTTAAATGAAACTGTCTCTAATAAATATACTGAATGGTTTGCCATCTATCAAAGTACCACTGTGTGAAATTTCAGATATATATGATAAGTATTAACAACGATAAAGCCTTTCAAAGAGAGCCACCCTATCTCAGTTGGTGAACGCTTGGCACCCCATCAAATTTATATCGGTGTACGCTATGCATCAGTGTTGGTGTACGCTTATCACATGCACTAAATTCGTACTGGTATATTAATAAATATGTATTACTTGTGATTTTCTTTATTCTCTTTGCATAGAACTGCAACAGAATAGAACCATATGCCTGTTGTTACTGCCTGCTCCAGTTCAATAATTTTGGTAATGTTATTTTCCATTATATCCATGTGTATTCCTCTGAGAAACTTGTAATTAAAAAACGCATATTAAGTTCAAGTACTGGCCATTTTAAATATGTTTTAAAAGACTATAAATACACCCCTGATGAATTAAAGATTGCTGGTAAAGAAATTAAAGTGTGTACAAATTATGAAGAGAAAATAAATATAATTGCAACAGCTACTACATCTGGTACAAGCTCCACTTTAACAAAAAAAACACGTCTTTCACAGGAGTGTGAAACACATAATACCAATAGTGCATCTGACAGTGGTACAGAAGCTACTGATTCAGCTACTCAAAGCGAAGAGCTTCTTCAGGAAATGACACGGTTATTGCCATAAGTGTTGGATGAACTACAAAAAGAGGGACTTTCGGACATATATGTAAAATTCCATCAACTGATAACAGAAAACAAATTTCCCTTAAATAACATTGCATTTCTGTTGTTTCTCGACGTGGTGAAATTCTACAGCTGTCAATACACACCTCAAATGCGATACTACAACAGCATTAAAACGTTTTTGTTTGCAGGCTATAAACTCTTCCATGGAAATATTTTGAGGTTTATGGGTGGGTCCAAAAATCGAGGGCAGTTTCAAGAACGATGTTATGATCCTTTTGATGCACACATTAATTTTGTTGTACCACATATTGATACAATGCAATCATTAAAGAAATCCTTGCTTTCTGACAATATTGAACCAGGAGTTTTGACAGATAGTCTAAATATTATTGCAAGAAACTACGGTGGTGATTATCAAACATCAATGAAGATTTGTTTTGATGGTAAAAAAGTCAATAGCTGCTTAACTAAGGATCAAGGTTGGTTGTGAGCAATCTCCAACACTACATGAAATGAGAGAAAGGACAAGAATAGAGATTGAAATGGTAGATATCTTGATTGAAAAAGCCTTGCAAATCATCGAAACTGAATTAAAACCTCATTTGTCATTACTCTATTCGTCTTTTGTGACTGACATTCAAAACTTAATTTGTGTCATTAGTCAGAGAATAAAAGATTTGAGAGAAATAGTTATCACCAAAAAACTTGGTCTTACCAAAATTAAAACACTTGGTCAACCCGACTGGAGAAAGTCAAAATATCTCTTTGTGATCAGCAGTATACAAACATCTCTTTTTCAAGTGAACGAAAACATAATCAGCTGTTTAAACACAACTGACCGGCTAGGTAAAATTTGCGCTGATTTCCAAAATGTGTCACATCTGTACTGCATTGGCGATAAGGCTCATCTTAATTCTCAAGAGAATTTTGTATGCTTACATAGTAATGACGAAAAATTGCACATAACAAAGGATCCACAAAATGGCATCCATCAGCATATTTTGAAACAAAGAAGTGAAGAATGGCACAAGCTGAGAAAATCTTCGAAGGTCACCGGTAGCACTGTTTATAAAGCATTAGGTCTAGATGGTTTAAAAACACAAATCTGTCATTTTGATTATGTTTTCAACCAAAAAACCCAAAACAGTACCAACAATGGAAGCTCAAAACCGAATGGATTATGGAACAAAACATGAAATTGATGCCATAGCAACACTAGTGGGGAAAATTCTTCCAATATATCATAGTAACATCTGTTATGTTGAAGAAGGCAGTTACGTCATAAAACACGACGATGACAATTTTTGTGTTGTTAGTCCAGATGGATCAGGACGAACAAATGTACATGCAGCTCCTTTGCTGGCCTTTGAATTTAAGTGTCCATACCCAGATAAAAAGTACACAACACAGCAGCTATATAGCATCCCTGTGTACTATTCTACACAACTGCTTAGTGAAATGGTAGCATTGCAATGTAATGAACTTTTGTTTGTTTGCTACACAGAGGAAAGCTCAACTGTGTTTAAAGTTTTTTTCTTCACAGATGACGTGGGACATAGTTTGGACAGAACTAGTATCCCTTTATGCGTCTAGTACCCCACAGCGACCAAAAAGGAAAGTGACAAAATCAATTTCATCAAATCAACACTTGTGGATTATTTGAAAGAAAATAGTAAAGTTTTATGTGAAATCCCTTCCATACAAGCAGTGGCATGCACCCATGAGCAACACAATGGAGCATCTCCATTTTGTATGCATATTTCCTCCACATCAGGGAGGAGAGCGCCAAGAACACACACATTTCCTCAAACACTTTATAAATCTAAGGTTTGTTTACGTGAAGCCTCAGACCTCTGTAGAAGAAAAGCTACCGAAGTGTTTGCCTGTCTTATGAGTGACCTTGATAGAGTTCACATTCCGTCTGTATCTCATGCTTTGCCCATAGCATATGGATTGCAAGGACCTAGTCTAACATGTACAGTGGTCCGTAAGATGTTGGATGTTGTACTACAAGCATGCCATGAGAGGCGAATTGATGTTAAGGTATTTTCATGTGATGGCCAGTGGATTGGATTGATAAACAGACATGCGAAAGGAAAAGCACTGACACAAATCCAAAATCACAAACAATACTGGGAAATTGTTCGAAAATTGCCAAAAGGAAAACTTGTTCCATTCTTTGAAGATTTTTATGTGATTGACCGGCCATCAGATTTGGATGATGTCAGAAAGGTGGCTGATGTGGAAATAAAAGTTCGAAATGGAGGTGAATCAGTAATTACGATATGCCCAAGGTCTCACCAAATGCACTTTCAGATGAGAACCAGACATATAAGAGCTCTCACGGCATGTCAAAAGGATGACCCAAAAGACATTACCTCTGATCCATCGTCATTCAGTGTAAACATTGATAAAGCCTTATAGTTGTTGCCTAGTGATCTTCACGAGAAAGTTAACAGAAATACCTGTGATGAAATCCTTATTGCTGTGAGGTCTATTGTACAGCATGATAAAGACATGTTATTGCTTTGTAGTTTTGTATTTGTACTAAACTTATTTAAATCACGTATCACAGTCTTTTTTTAATGATGTACTTTGTATTGATCTGGGGTTGAGCTTATATATTTATAGGACTGTTCATAATGATTGTAATTATAAACCTTCAGTTTATGCTTATCTGAAAAGCTGGCTTGTTTGTATTTTTAGAGACCATCCGTTTGACACAAAGGAGTCTAAAAGAAGAAAAGGAAAACGTAAAGGTTCCACTATTTCAAAACCAGTCTGTTACAGCAAAGGAGCTCGTGGAGTCCGAGAACACCATAGAAAAGATGAAAGCAAAATTCTGCCCAACATCAGACTTGGAATTGACATGGAATAAACCTAACGGATTGTAATCGATTACACATTAACACACTATATCATGTGAAATAATGTGTTGTGACACACATTCTTTATAATAACTACAAGAAACACTGTATTGATATGGTAACATTTATTCAACCTCTTGAGGGTTTTGTTAAAACATAAGAAGAGAAATCCCATTCCATATTATAAAGTAATGTTACATTTTAATCAAGCCATCGCTTGAATGCACATTGTGATAAAATTAAACATAAAATGTATTTCACTTGGAAATAATATGCATTTCACCTGAAAAATATATTTTACGTGAAATTGAAAAAGGTTTCTTTTCACCCCCTTATCAGTGCAAAGTCAAATTTTAGAATTTAAAAAAAAAGAGTTGAAAATAGTAATTTACTCTTCACCTGGTAATAAAAAGGTCATTTTTGTTTCTCTGTGCTATTTGCTTTATAAATCAAATTCTAAAATAAAAAGGGGTAAAAATTAAATTTAGTCTTGCTTTAAGCATCTGGTGTCCCGATGCTTTTTCAAAGAGGAGCGCCATTTGAAACGTTTTCCATACTCACAAAGAAAGTTGAGCGTTGACGTTGAATGCATTACTTTAGTATGCTCATTGAGATATTTTTGTAACTTAAAGTTTTGCCTGCAGTGCACACACTGAATGCGTTTTGATTGGCCTTGAATGACACCACACTGCTTTTGATGATTTTTTTTAGACTCGTCTTGTATGCATATGTTCGTTGACAATGTTGGCATTCATATGGACGCACATTGCAGTGTGTGTTCATATGCCCTGCAAGGTTATCTTTGCATGAAAATGATTTGTTGGGACACATTTTACACTTGTAAAAACCGTTTTGTTCGTGATGTTGACGCATATGGGCTCGAAGGTTTGAATTGAAACTGTAAGATCTTCCACATTTGACGCACAGGAATGTTTTTTTTTTTCTTTTCCCTTTTTAATGTCGGACTTAACCAGTGTTGATGTAAAAGCAGGGGTATCAAAGCTTCGGTCGAGAGTCACACCACTTTCGTTAAGAACATCCATCTGAAAAATGTATAAAATCGTTGGTCCTTTATTGGCAAACAAGTTAATTCCTTATTACAAGCATGTGAAACACGAACAATAAATACATTAACCACCAAATATCAGCAAAACAGTGTAACTACTGTTAACGGTTACAATTAATGTCCATTTATGTGGCAAGTTTGAAGCAATATTCACCAAATATGTCCAAATGGAACATTATTTGTCAAAACGGTCGCGATAAATTGATGCAGAAGATTTTAAAATGTGTTATCATTCTGATTACAAGCGTACACCAAAAATTATTGAATTGAATTCTAAGCGTACACCAGGCGGTGTGTCAAGCGTTCGCCAACTGGGAAAGGTTGGCTCTCTTTGAAAGGCTTTATCGTTGTTAATACTTATCATATATATCTGAAATTTCACACAATAGTACTTTGATAGATGGCAAACCATGCAGTACATTTATTAGAGGCAGTTTCATTTAAAAAAATGTTTTAATTAGGATTAATAGCTCAATGCAATAAATCTAAAAATTCCATCGCCAACCAATATTCGTGAAAAGCTAAATAAAATCGTTAATACTTAAACATTTGCCTTATAATTTGGCATACGTCTAAATAAATGGGTTAACTTTTACAGTATAAATTATTTTTTCGAAAACGTTTATAATGGTTTAGATATAGACAAAAACCTACATGAACAAAATAAACAACTTACCTTTAGCCTTGATGAGCGTTCACTGACCCGTGTTCCAATATTTTCAGGCGTACACGCTCTTCGTTAGATAAAAGCAGTAAGACAGTAACCAGTTATTTCTTTTATCCTGCAATCCTACAGGAATATTCGGATTTTTTTTTTTATTCCAGTTTTGTGTACGCAAATCGAGTATTGTCAACCTAGCAAGGCTTTTGCCGTATGACGTCATACAAGATACATGACGTCATTATTTGTAAGACACTAGCTGCATTCTGTCACATTAAAAAAGCGTTTCTAAACTCTAATTCACAAATAAATATACCAGTTTTGTATTGTTATCGCAAAACTAAAAGTTATTTGTATTTACTGTACATATTTAAAGAGTATGTTTATTGAAAATCAACTCTGAAATACTCGAGTCGAGTCGGGCTTATGTCACGTGACCTATATTTTTAGTCAGTGACCAAAAATATAGAGATTTATCTAGTCATCATATCTTGCCAATGTATAGTGATTGCTGGATAAATAAATAAATAAAAAAAAATAAAAAATAAAAATATATATAGATATAGATATATAATACAGTGTGCTAAGATGTCATTAAACAAACCATTCGTTTATAATGTTATTTCCTATGTTAATAATATTCAAATTTCTTTGTGGAATTAAGCGCCTTTTTGCCAACATGTTCAGACAAAATCACTTAAGTCAATCCAGTTTACTCCAAAGCACCGCTAAAATGGATTTGGTAAATCCAACTGAAAACAACATACACAATTTACAACATATATAGCAAACGTTTCTAACTGAAAGAAATGCTGGTAGATTTGTAAACTGACTGACTAGCTTATATAACATGACCTTAATTGCAGTTTTCGTAATATTAAATTGCAACATTTTCTGAAACAGATGTTTAATTACATTTAATGAAATGTCTTAAAATATTTGTAAATAGTCTCGTGTTATAAGATTGCAGGGTTCAAGCAGTGATATATAAACTGAATTTGAAAAAAAACACCCAGTTATGATGTGTATTTAAAGTAGCATTATTATGATCTATTTTCTATATAAAATTTACGTTTATAAAAATTAAAAATACAATCCGGTCGACCCTTCTCAAAGTTTTCCTAATGAAAAAAAAGGACAAAAAGAAGAAAAAAGTAATGATCTGCACGGCAGGGGCGGATTATCGGGGGGGGGGGGGGGTTCTTAGTTGCACGGACCCCCCCCCCCCCCCCCCCCCCCGGCTAAAATAAACCCCAACAACTCCACCACCTAGGTCTAAATGAATGTCCATGTAAAATTTATAATTTCAAATTATAAACATTTACATATGTTTCGGAGCCCCCCTCTCCCTTACCTAAAGCATAATCCGTCCCTGCACGGGTCTCTATACCGTGAATTTCCCCAAAAATTGTAAATACACGTAACAATCAAAATCGCCAGCTTTAAGTTTCATTGGTTGAACATTAAAAAACTCAATAAATAATTGTTTGTTAAATAGGTGTTTTCGTTTTCTTTGTTATACTCTGCGTATTGTAGTATCAGTATGTTGCCAATAACCGTTAAATCAGAGAGAGAGAGAGAGAGAGAGAGAGAGAGAGAGAGAGAGAGAGAGAGAGAGAGAGAGAGAGAGAGAGAGAGAGAGAGAGAGAGAGAGAGAGAGAGAGAGAGGGAGAGAGAGAGAGTGAGAGAGAGAGAGAGAGAGAGAGAGAGAGAGAGAGAGAGAGAGAGAGAGAGAGAGAGAGAGTGAGAGAGTGAGAGAGAGAGAGTGAGAGTGAGAGTGAGAGAGAGAGAGAGAGAGAGAGAGATTAACATTTGATTATTCTGAGACAAAAAGTTTGTTTTGTTTAACGACACCATATTAATTTATTAATCATCGGCTATTGGATGCCAAACATTTGGTCATTTTGACATATAGTCTTAGAGAGGAAAAAAAAGAAAGAAAGAAATGTTTTATTTAACGACGCACTCAACACATTTTTATTTACGGTTATATGGCATCTGACATATGGTTATGGACCACACAGATTTTAAGAGGAAACCCGCTGTCGCCACTACATGGGATACTCTTTCCGATTAGCAGTAAGGGATCTTTTATTTGCGCTTCCCACAGGCAGGATAGCACAAACCATGGCCGTTGTTGAACCAGTTATGGATCACTGGTCGGTGCAAGTGGTTTATACCTACCCATTGAGCCTTGCGGAGCACTCACCCAGGGTTTGGAGTCGGTATCTGGATTAAAAATCCCATGCCTCGACTGGGATTCGAACCCAGTACCAACCAGCCTGTTGACCGATGGCCTAACCGGTAGAGAGAGGAAACCCGCTACATTTTTTTCATTAGTAGGAAAGGATCTTTTATATGAACCATCCCACAGACAAGATAGTGCATACCACGGTCTTTGATACACCAATCGTGGTGCACTGTCATGTGTCATGTCATAGGGTTTTACGTGCACATTCAGAACAAGCTGTTGTAGCGCACGCCTGTCGTGGGCACAAGAGCCGGCATTGGCCGGCTCCTCCGTCCATGACAGGAAAGGTAGGGGGAGGGGAGAGGAGGGACCGCCTGCACTGGCAGGTGCAAGGGAGAACCAGCAGCCCGATCAAATCGGTAGCAGGCAGGTGGTGGTGCACTGGCTAGGACGAGAAATATATAAAGAGAGAAACACAGAAGGCCCAGTGAGACCGAGACAGAAGAGACAAAGGGAACGTAATCGAGCTACTTTTCTCGCTATACAAAATTGCTTCCCTCGACTAGGCTACTGCTTCTTCGTTAAACATAACCGGCCTCGGTGGCGCAGTGGTTAAGCCATCGGACTACAAGCTGGTAGGTACGATACCGGCTCCCACCCAGAGCGAGTTCTTAATGTCTCAATGGGTAGGTGTAAGGCCACTACACCCTCTTCTCTTTCACTAATCAACTAACAGGTAACCCACTATTCTGGACAGACAACCCAGACAGTGTGTGTCCAGGACAGCGTGCTTGAACCTTAATTGGATATGAGCACGAAAATAAGTTGAAATGAAAGTTAAACATTTTGATATCGTGTTTTATTATATACATGTTATAATAGCCATGAAATATATATTGATCTACAGAAACCATAAAAGTTAATATTCGGTGAAAAGTTATATTTTCTCCGTATAAATATTTTCTCTCTTCTATATTTAAAAATATAGAAATCATATTTACAAATTCGTGCTTCAAGAAGGAAATGTTTTATTTAACGACACACTCAACACATTTTATTTACGGTTATATGGCGTCGGACATATGGTTAAGGACCACACAGATATTGAAAGGGGAAACCCGCTGTCGCCACTTCATGGGCTACTCTTTCGGATGAGCAGCATGGGATCTTTTATATGCACCATCCCATAGGCAGGATAGCACATACCACGGCCTTTGATGTACCAGTCGTGGTGCACTGGCTGGAACGAGAAATAGCCCAATGGGCCCACTGACGGTTATCGATTCCACACCGACTGCGCATCAAGCGAGCGCTTTACCACTAGGCTACGTCCAGCCCCTCGTGCTTCAATTATCTCCTTCACAAAGTATTTCAATCTGATTATTGAGGTCAGTGTCGTTCGTCGTTTTTTAGTTTGATGATTACCAATGCGTCTAATCTTATTTTGAAAACAAATAAAATGTAATACAAAAATTGTACCTATAAAAAATAGATATGATGTTGAATAAAGGTAAAATATCTAACACTGATTGTATACGAAACCAAACAATTGTGCCATAATGTCTTGTCCTTAACTTCCATTAAAGGCACTCAGTCACGGATGGTTGACCTAATTAATGACCTTTGTCGCTAAAAGTACTTTATTTAACCATCTAAATAACTACCATAACCCACTTATTACTGATATTTAAAAAAAAAAAAAAGAATTATGTTGACGGTCCATAATTCAGGGGGGGGGGGGGGGGGGGGGGGGGGGAAATGACGGCTATTTGAAGCAAAGAGGTGTAACGTATTATTTTTGGAGTCACGTGACGGGCATCCCCCGAATAACTGCAGTGTCAAAACGATTTACCAAGACCGGCCTCGGTGGTGTCGTGGTTAAGCCATCGGACAACAGGCTGGTAGGTACAGGGTTCACAGCCCGGTACCGGCTCCAACTCAGAACTAGTTCTTAAGGGCTCAGTAGGTAGGTGTAAGGCCACTACACCCTCTTCTTTCTCACTAACCACTAACCAACTAACAATCAACCCACTATCCTGGACAGACAGTCCAGATAGCTGAGGTGTGTGCCAGGACAGTGTGCTTGAAACTTAATTGGATATAAGCACGAAAATAAGTTGACAGGACAACTGTCGCAAAACGTCCTGTTCTCGTTTATTTCAGCGTATTCGCCGTTATTTTGTCAAGAAATAATATATTCACGGCGGTCGTGCTCTATATAAAATTCAAGGGTACTTTACACGGCTGTCGTATATAGCCTCATCAGTACTCGGTTTTGTCGTACGTTTTAGACTCCTTATTAAAAAAAAGCTGCTCACTGGTTGTCATAGGATTCAATTAAAATTCAATCGTGGTTCAATTAAAATGTTTTGGGTGATACAATAGCGAGGTTTAGTATTCCAAATTAAGGTAATTTTCATTTACAATCCATATTTAGAGAAATAAGGTCCACTAAATCTGTGACTGAGTGCCTTTAATGTTGATGTTTGTTGTTTTTTTCGTTGTTTTTTTTTGACGATCGCTATATCACGTATTTTAATACTTCAAAGTCCGTTCAACTTAGTTTGTTTTCTCGTGCAAGGTTCGCGCAATCAACATCCCGATTTACAGTCGTTCATTTGTGAGGTTTTTCTTCGCAATTCGGAACATTTTCATTAATAACAGCCTAAAGTTCAGACAAGTAAGTATTTAAATACAAAACTTTACAAACCTCTTAAATCATTAATTTTACTTCTTCCTAAAATTACCGATATCAGATATATTTGACTCGTAGAAATTGAGTAAAAAAAAAGAAGATTAATGGAATTAATTCTGAGTGTATAAATTGTTTTAATTAAGAATTAGTTCGTTAGAAAATTTACATTTTAGAAACAATTCACTGGTATGAACTACATCTGCAACGAATACACCAAGTGGCAAATGCTATACACACAAATATGGAGTCTCGAATACGAATAAATATTCACGAATACCAATAATTACAGTCAATCTACCAATATTGTATTACTGACTTGCTGAATGAAGCAACCCATCAGAGAATTAGTTACACCCCACCCATGAAACCTATGTATTGGTTGATTACCTTTATTGAAAGGCATACCTTCTTATATAAATAATAATCATATTTATATTTTTACAGGCTTTGTCCGAACTCGTCATCTCTGTTTTTAGTAATATATTGATCCCCCCCCCAAAAAAAAAAAAAAAAAAAAAAAAAAAAAAAAAAAAAATGTGTTCTTCAAATTGTAACCAAGTTACCATTACTAAACCGATAATAGCCTTGTGACGTAAATGTGTTGTTATTTTTTAACTGAAGAACTAAAAGTATTGTTAAAATATTTTTAGCAAGTGTTTAATTCAGAAATCACTATTTAATTAGAGAGTATAAAATTATTTGAAATAATATCGATTTAATCATTATTTTAAATATAATATAGATGTTCATATTTCAAGTTTTTTCTAATTGAATATTCAATTGCTGTTGATGGTTAATACTTTTGTTTCTTGCTATTATAAATGCGCTGCTTAATACTAGCTACACACTGATAGTAATGCATCAGGTTCATTGTGCCGACGTATCAGGTTCACTGTTGTTAGTAATTCAACTTGAAACATGATATTTCTAATCACTAGAAACATGTTACATGTATTTGTATTCACATTCTTCTCAATAAACGATTCACAGATGCTCCAGTATTCATGGAAAAAGGGCCTGTATGACATAATTGGTAGGGGGTGCGAAATGGGGCATACAAGGGGATGGCAATCCAGGATATTAAACAAGACAAGACAGCTACCTACTCAAAATGGCCGCCTCCTATTCAAGTGGGTGACAGGGTATGAGACGACTATATTTATGATATTGCGAAATTTGTTTAAAGGGACAATCCTGAGTTTGCACCCTTGTAACATGTTTACCACTAACGGAATTTTTATTTTTAAATGACTAAAATTAGATATTAAAGATATTTTCCTGTTTAGAATATCAGTATTTAGGCCTATGTGTTGTCATTCTTATGGTTGTAGCAGCCATAACCCGATTTTACTTTACAATAATTTCGTACGTACGAACAAATCTATATAACGAAGAAAATCAACGATGACTAATACAAACATTAGCACACGCATTGGATATGCAGACACTGATATTCTAAACAAGAATATATATTTAACATGTAATTGTAGCCACAAAAGACTAGATGTTAGTCGGAAACATGATATCGTTTCTACTCCTTCAAACGTTAACACAAAATAACCACACATAGACGAACTCAGAGAAACGGAGAATATAAAGATAGGCTATCTTATTCCTCTGTGCAAATTAAATCATTCCTGCGGTTGCCTACAAAAGGTGGTATGTTGGTGGAGTTCTAAAAGTGGTTCCAGACGACTTCATTACGTATTCAAGTTATGGTATAAGATGAGAAGCAAGCACAACTACAGTGGGTCAGAACTAAAGTCTTACTTGCACATTACATCCTATACACAACCAGGGACTTAGGTTTTGTCTTGGTGCTTTTAAAACATCACCTGACGATGCTGTGGGGAGGTTGTACTTTCACGAATGCGAACCTAGTTTATGAGCTATACGTTTAAAGCTTTCTCTGCAGTATGCCACCAATATCAAGTCGTTGTCAAAACATCCAGCACATAACGCAACGATGTGATAGTACATACGTTAAGTTGTTTGATGCAAAGCCAAATGCCATTCTCACGTTTGTCCTTTGCGTTGAGCAGTTTTTCCTTCCGTTTCCAACAGTGATTTAACTGACATTATGAAAACTCCTTCATATTTTATTTTGCCAACTTGGTATATTAAACCACACAAAAATGTCTTTGATCTTGTGCATCTGAATAAAAAGTTCGCACATATCCATTTATTTGTAAGCAACACTTCATGGTAATTCAAGTGGCGTACCTTGCTTACATTCCTGTTTATACGGATAAATCACGAGGTGGGAATTCTATGCTTGTGTTACAGTTTCTCCATCAGATTTAATAATTTCTAAGAGATCTATTTTTTTCTATTTGCTTTATTGCTGAAACATGGACAATCATTAAAGCCCTGGAACAAATTAAGGGTTTAATGAGATCCAAATATATTATTTTTTACAGACTCGCTTTTGTGTCTCCAAGCTGTGCGAAATATAATGCTGGAACGTACCGTAATTGGTATGTTGATACAAACGTGTGTCGTTTTATCCATTGCCAATAAAGATATTGTATTTTGTTTTGTGCCCAGTCATACATGCATCGGGGGTAATGAAAAGGCAGAAACAACTGCCAAGTCTGCTTTCGATTTGGCTCATGTTGTGGTTGGTGTGCCTTTCACTGATGTTCAAAATTATATTAACTAACGCATCGGTCATACATACTTGACTCATTCATCTATCCTGAAGAAATCACAAATACCCCGAATCAGTAGAGACCACGAACCAACAAGGTGCCAGTATACTTTAGTAATTTGTATAGGTAATAGTATTTCACCCTCAAAAGGCGTAACGGCTCATGTGGGCAGTCGACTGTTTTGACCATACGTGATTATTTCACTGCGGCTGGCCGCATGCGTTTAGCAGACGAACACATCGCACAGATCCGGTATAGACACATTGGTCACTGAAATTAATGTATTTCGATTGTTTTTAGCCAGACCGCAGAATTGCTGGAAATTGCTTCGTTTTCTTGGTACATTTTATGGCTCTTATTTCATTGTTTTCAAAGTGAAGAACTTAATAAACGAAATCAACCCCCCCCCCCCCGCCCCTCCCTCCCCCCGCTCCAACAAAATGCCAAAAGAGGATTTGTTCACATCCGAAATTTGATCTAGGAATAGGGAAATATACTACATTAAAACAAAAAGGTGCGTTAACCGACGCATACGGGCATTATAACACATGTAATAATAAGGTGACTACCAGTAATCACACTGAGTCTCTGAGTCCCTGGTATACAAATAAAATATATATAAACAAAAACAGAAATCAAGAATGTCAACACATTATCATAATGTTCAACTTCGGGACAGGGCATCAGCGATTACATTGGATGTGCCCTTGATATGTTCAGTGGTAATTGGGTATTCTTGCAGAAGAAGACTCCACCTCAAAACTCTCTGGTTGGTGGCTTTCATTCTGTGAATGAAGGTAAGCGGATTATGATCAGTAAAGACCACCACTTGATGCACTGCCGATTTCACGTAGATCTGAAAATGCTTCAGAGCTTGTACCATGGCCAAAGCTTCCTTCTCTATAGTGGAATAGTTCACCTAGTGTTTGTCAAACGTTTTAGACAAGAAACTTACAGGATGGTCCAGTCCATTTTCGTCTTCCTGGAACAGCACAGCTCCAGCTCCCACGTCACTGGCATCCACAGCTAGCTTGAAAGGCATTCGGTAGTCTGGTGCTGCCATCACGGGAGACGAGGAGCGCATCTGCTTGAGACGGTTGAATGACTTCTCGCATTCATCTGACCACTGGAACTTCGTTTCCTTCTTTAGCAGCGATGTGATGGGGGCCGCTACCGTCGCAAATTTAGCACAGAAACGACGATAATAACCGGCCATACCAAGGAACCAGCGAACCTCACGACGGTTGGTCGGTGCAGGGTACTGGCTGATGCTTAGTGTCTTGGCCTGCAGTGGGGCGACGCAACCATGTCCGACAGTATGACCTAAGTAGGTCACTGAAGCTTTCACGAATTCGCATTTGCCCAGGTTCACAGTCAAGTTAGCTTTCTGTAGGCGACTGAATATTTGTTGTAACCCGGTTAAATGTTCATCCCAAGTGTCGGTGGCTAACACCACATCGTCCAGATATACACTGACGTTTTCTAGGTCTGATAACACCTGGTTCATCATCCTTTGAAAGGCAGCAGGGGCAGTCTTCAAACCAAACGGCATCACTCGGAATTGGAAGAGGCCGTCAGGTGTAATGATCGCCAGAATGTCCTTAGCTTCCTCCGTTAACGGAATGGCATAAAAACCCTTCAGTAGATCCAATTTGGTGATATATTGCACGTGTCCAACTCAGTCGATGCAATCGTCAAGGCGGGGTAGAGGGTAGGCATCTGCCTTGATGATTTGATTCACGCGACGTAGGTCAGCGCACACCCGGAAACTGTTATCTCCCTTTTGAATCAGAATAACAGGTGATGCCCGCTGACTGTTTGATGGTTCCAGAATGTCGTGTTCCAACATGTAATCTATCTCCTTTTCTAGTGCCGCGCGTTTTACAGGATTTATCCGATAGGCATGCTGTCGAATCGGTGTAGCGTTGGGGTTCCAAGCGCACATCCAGGATTAAGGTATTAGTAACCGTTGGAAAGTCCTGACAAATGGAAACATTGTCTTGTATCAACGTGGTCAACTTTGCTCGCTGGGTGCTGTCAAGGTGCTGTAGATAAGAACTCAAGTCTGCTAGAATCTGGCTGTTGGTTAACTTGATCTCTGCAGTCTTGACGTCATCACAGGAAGTTGAGTGACTCTCAATTTGGACAGGCAACACTGGAACTATCGGCAGTCTGTCAAAATAACCTTTTGGCAAATTGATGTGACAATACCTACTTTTCCTAACCCTATCAGGAGTGTTTATCACATACCCTGTCTCATTAACCCGTTTGTGCACAACATAGGAACCGAAATACCTGTACTGTAATGAACCCCGTTTAATGGGAAGGTACAGCAGCACTTTATCCCCTGGTTTAAATTCCAGACTCTTAGCCTTCCTATCAAACACTGATTTTATTTTTCTCTGAGCATGGCTCAGTTGCTTCCTAGCTAGTTCGGTCGCCGGCAACCTCCTATCTCTAACTCTCTTATTCATTAATACTCCCTCAGTTAACAATGTAGTGCGAACTGCCAACAAATCTGGATCAGCCCCCTGCTCTAGGATTAACTCTTGTCTATTACAAGGTGAGTCCCCTCTATCAAACACAACTGGTTCAATTCCCCTCTGCGGGAGATCAACAGGTTCCAGCACATTTAATTCCTCAGTTGACTTATCTACCATTTTACTGATAACCTCGTCCACTCCAATTTCATGGCTCACACACGTATCAGACAAATCACAAATATCCTCTGCGTCTTGTGTTACCTTTCTGGCCATAGCCCTAGTCTTTACACACGCAGGATATCTAATCTCATCAACCTCACACTCTCCTACTAGTAAAGGGCTGTCTTCAATTAACAATTGGTCACATTTCGGCTGACAACACTGACTAGTCAAATCATTACCCAACAAAACTCCTATGTTTTCAACAGGCAAGTCCTTCACAACACCCATAACGACTGGTCCCGTCACAAACTTCGAACACAAGAAAACCCTATGTAACCGGACAACCATTTTTTCTCCAGTAACCGAGGTTAAGGCCAAACTACGTCCTGTATCTGAATTCTTAATACCAGCTAAACACTCAGACGTGGTCAGCGACTGACTACAACCTGTATCTCGATAGATTGATGTTGCCTTAGGACTCAATTCTTGTTTCACATCACAAACCATACCAGTAGACACATACGGGTTTACTTTCTCTGCCATGGGACTAACCATTATCTCTCTCGCTAACGGAGCTGACCTCACTAAACCGACCACTTGCGCATTATCGCGTTTCCTTTTAAAACAGTCCCCGACAAGATGGTTATCCTTTTTACAGTAACTGCAATGTGGACGAAAAGTTAGTGCATTGGCTGATACTGCAGGCTTATCCTTACTTTTTGCCCACCAGGTGCATTCCTTGCCTGACTAGCTGACTCTCCCCGATAGTTACTTTCCCGGGAAAAACCTGGCTGAAATTTCTGCTTATCACCCTGTTGTATGGAGCTACCCTGTACTGCTTTGTGTATTAACACGTAATCATCTGCCACCATGCCTGCCTCCTCTATCTTTTTGACATCACGATCTTCTAAATGAATACGTAAGCTAACTGGTAATCCATTCTTAATGTCCTGTAAGATCAACAACTCCCGTAACTCGGTATATGACTCTACCTGATGAGACACCACCCGTTTATCAAACATCCCTGCCTTCTTAGCCACAAACTCATTATAAGACTGACCCTGCATTTTTCTCAACTCGCTATTCCGTAAACGATAATCCTCAGGTCGTAATTCATAAGCCCTCAACACTGCAGCCTTAACTAGGTCGTACTGAATTGCTCGCTCATCACTCATTGAATTATAAGCTACACTAGCCTTCCCCTTAAACTTAGACACGGCTAACAATGTCCACTTAGACTGCGGCCAATTTAGCTGTTTAGCGGCCCGTTCAAAAAGTAGGAAGAACATAACTACCTCCTGGTCATCAAATACCGGCACTGATCTATAAGCCTCCGACATGTTAAACCCATTTCCGGCTTCCCGTCTAACTTCTTCAGTATTCAACTTTAACTCATGTTCCACTTTTAATTTTGCTAACTGGAATTCTCTATCCCTATCTCTCTCTCTCTCTCTCTCTCTCTCTCTCTCTCTCTCTCTCTCTCTCTCTCTCTCTCTCTCTCTCTCTCTCTCTCTCTCTCTCTCTCTCTACCTCTCTAATGCACGTTCTTCTTTCGTACTCAAGCTGTTTAAAAGCTAATTGTTGTTCCACACTTAATTCATTTATCTCTATCTCTGGAACAATCTCACTGTCTTCCATAACAGGACTATCACCAAAAACTTCCTGGATAATAATTGTCCTTATATCTCCTAAGGTTTTAGCTGATGTTAAATCAATTTCTCGCTCACCCGCGATTTCAACTAACTCGGCCTTACGTGCTCGCTTAATCTCCACTACCCTGAGCGTAGGCCTATCCAGCAAATTCTTATCCATGTTTAGATATGACGCACTTATTATTAATTAATTTTCTAGTGAACAACGTTGGTACTTCTAGTTTTTTGTAAAAATAATTTATAAAGCCCCCATTTACAAACAATACTTTTTTAAAATATGCATGTCCCGTTTCAGATCCAGGACGAGCGCCCCAATTTTCTACTCCTGTCACGGGGATCCTATAATACCCGTAACTGAATGAAACACGATAGTCCAAATATCTCTCCTAACTGTATATCTATTAGATCTCTCTGTAACGGTCGATTATACCCTAATGTGGCTCGTCTAGGTATGATCAGAGATAAGATCTTATACAAAGTATATATTATTATAGCACGTTTAGTTCACTAGAAAACACAACAAAAACACAATACACTTTGGAATCTGTATGAACCTACGCTGACAAATGTACTGCCGCAGTAGTTAATTAACAACAACAAATATTAACAACCCAGAACAGATCACTTAATTAGTTAATCTCTAGGTGTCTAGTTTACACAATATGCTAATCACTTGACCGTGACACAACACCCACACGTGTGATAATTGAGAAACGCTAACACACACACGTGCGATAATGGAGAAACGCTTCCAGGGGAACTTAATTAATAAAGGAATTACAACACTATTCCTAACTGGTTAATTTTTAATTAACCCTTACTACTCTTTCAATAATGTGTGATAATTGAGAAACGCTTCCAGGGGAACTTAATTAATAAAGGAATTTCAACTCTATTCCTAACTGGTTAATTTTTAATTAACCCTAACTACTCATTCAATAACCTTGTAATACAGAATTAATACTGGTACCTATCACAATAAAGACAATAACCTACAGTTTACCTAGGTCCTCTAGGATGACTGGCTAAGCTTTATATATAATTATTTAGGACAGCGAGCCTACAGATTACTGCGTCAGATGACCGGCAGCACCGTCTAAATAATATTGGTGTAATACAGTATTAACATGTTTAAAGTCACATCAATCACATCAAGGTTATACACAGAGCAGAAATATATATTTACACAAGTCCCGTCTGAACTAATATAGATCGTTCAGTGGACGACGACCGTTCCCCTCGGATACTTCCAAATGTTTCTCCTCGATATATCTATATCCTAGCTATTTATTCAAAACTCTCAGAGACAGCGAAAATCGCCTGGGGGTACAAAGCGGTACCTCACGTATCATTTGGATTTTCCACACCACCACGCCAGCATATTTTCCTCTGATCGTCAGACTGGCTGTCGCCATCCGCGAGCAATCCCCTGGCCATAAACAGCACTACCGGAGATATTACGTAACTACTAGCCACATGGCCTCCACACCTGCGCTGGGTGCGTATTAGAAAAGCTCGATGACCGTCGTGCAAAGGTATCACATAACAAGTTGCCCATCTGGGCTTAAGTGCAATTTGGAACTGCACACGGCCCTCTAAAACAATTAATATCGCCACAGGCGAAAACAAAATTAAGAGCATGTACCGTCACACTGATACTGAACTCTCAAGCAGAACCGTATCTAGATGGGACGTGAAAATACGAAAAAGTGAAAAGTGTCATTTTTGTCTAACTGGAAAAAGATCCCTTTTAACTCTGCCTCATTGTAATTTAAAGCTAGGTATGACAATACTGTGAAGACAACAGTTCAAATCTCACTAGAGACTGTATCTTACATTTACTTATCATCTTGTTAGAACACATTTTAATTAGATATTGGATTACTATATTACACACGATTTTTCATTGCAGAGGCCCAACATGCTTTGATGGAACATTTGAAGAAAAACGGGATAAGTGTACAAGTCCCAATTAAAAATCTCCAAGGCAACGTGTATTCCATCTCAAAAATACCTGCAAACGATAAAGGTATGTTGAATATAGAATGATTAATATATATATATATATATATATATATATATATATATATATATATATATATATATATATATATATATATATATATATATATATATATATATATATATAAATTATGTTTAGTTAAAGTGTACTGATTACAAAAATGTCACTACTTCTTCTAGAGTGTTTATTTTAGGCACAGAATCCCACTTTCACTATTTTTAGGAAATGTTTTACGAATGTATGCCATTTTTCGCTCCAAAGACATATACAGAACACTATATTGACGGATTTAACACAAATATTACATAAATATTCTACTATACAACAAAAATTACAATTCACAAAGGAACAGTTTTTCATACTTGTCGTCGATGACATGATCAGTCATCACGTACCAAGTCTTACAGATAGTCACCCATCATTTTGCAGTCCCATTTCCCTTGATATCTTCTTTCCATAGTTGATATATCTTGGTGAAATCTTTCGACGTGTTCTTCACTGATGTCACCCAAATATTCACAGAAGAAATTTAGGTGAGAATGGAGGAAATGTAATTTCAAAGACATCCGGCATCCAATCTTTTCATAAGTCTTTATCAACTGGTCTAAACGACCTCCAGTCGTTTCGTTCCTTTGATGTCATTTTTCTTCAAATTCTTGTGACTGAAGCATCTTGTGTACATCTGGTCCGGTGAAAATACCACCTTCGAATTTTGCTTTTGACAGATGTGGAAACATGTTGGAAATGTTTTTGAAAACTTCACCTTCTTTGTTCAGTGCTTTAACAACACAAACTGTTTGAGAAGCCCAAGTTTGATATGCAGTGGAGGCACAATGACTTTCTCAGATTCTACCAAGGGCTGGTACTTCACATTCTGTGTGTCTGGAATAAAGTGTTGTCTTTGAGGCCAGTGTCTTTTGCGGTAGTGTTGAGATTTAGCACGACTGTCCCACAGGCAAAGAAAGCAATAATGTTTTGTATAGCTTCCTTGGAGTTCTTTTAAGAAGATAATCATTTTGAAATTGCCACAGACCTGCCATTTGTACCTGTTGTAATCTATAGTTTCCAGAAGAAATTTTACATTTTTGTAGTTTTCAATTATATGCACAGAGTGCCCAATTGGTATTGATGGATACTGATTTCCATTGTGCAGAAGAACACATTTGAGACTTCGGGAGGAACTGTCTATGAAGGGACGTCAATCATTTGGTTCATCACCAATACCCAGAGCTTGAAACAAGTTGTCAATATCATTACAAAAACATAAATCATCTTTCACGGAAAATATTTTGAGAACCTTTCATGTCTTTTCCTAGCAGCTGTAGTTCGACAACTGTTGTGCAAAAGGTTCCACGCCATCAGTCTTGATGTTTTAAGCTCTGCATTAGACTTCGTCAGCCCGAGATCTCGAATCCAATAATCCAATTCCTGCTGGTTTGGAAAGTGTGGTTGCTTCTTTTCTTCGTCAGTATGACCAATGTAAGATTCTTCAGATTCAGATTCAAAATTTTCACGTTCATTCTCCAAATCTTTAGTAGGTGGTCTTGGGACAGACAGTTCTTCAGAGTGTGGAAATGGAGCAATAGATGATGGAATATCTGGATATGTGATATCATGTCAATTCTTTCTTTTTTTTAAATCTTGAAATATCCACCATACAGAAATAGCAGTCATTCACATGGTTTTGTGGTTCTCTCCATATTCGGGGTATGGCAAAGGGCATTGAGGGGCGGTCACCTCGCATCCATTCCTTCAAATTCGATCGACATGTACCACAAACTACGTGTGGAGTCCATGATTTGTCTTGATCCCCAGTCGTCATGCCAAAGTATAATCCATAAGCTTGTGCACATTTCATAGATACTTTGATTCCATGCTTTACCTGCCTTGGGGCAATGTAGAATCCACAAACGTAACAAAATGAATCACCAAAATGTAAGCAGTTTCGCGATGAAAACATTGTTCCCCCATGAAAAATACTAAGTTGACCTATGCACGTATAGGCCTGTATATACACCATCTGGGGGCAGCACTAGAACATTCTAAAAAGCACTGGAACATTCTAGACAGCACTGGAACATTCTAGAAAGAACTAAACATAGCAGCCGTTGGAAGATTCTAGAAAGTACCAAAACATTCTAGAAAACATCAGCTCCTAAAAGGTATTTGGAATTTCAAGAATGTGGAATATTTTTTTAAAACCTGACACATAGTACAAATTAATGCCAAATATATGCTTAATCTAACAAAACTCAATGGAAAATGTAAAAAATATCAACATACTAAAATATTTGTTACAATGTATAACGTTTACGCAGTGAAAAGGTACAGACTTTGAATTAGCGCGAATAAGTTCTGTTCGAGGGCCGTCTGCAGGTGAACTATAAATATAATACATGGCTAGGTACTGTGATCAAATTCTCTTGTTTTACGAGTACTCATCGCATCCCACCAAAAACACTGTTCTTCAGAAAAACTTGACTTCTGCCATGAATGAATGACATGTGCTCAGACTATAGGATGACCATAATCGTATGAGACTGGGTGAGGGGGCAGTTGGAGGGGGAGGGGAGAGTGGGGAGAGACCGTCCCCTATTGTTATTCTGGCAAAACGAGCTGGCCTAAAACACGTTAAGTAAAGCAAGTATATTTTAATTGTGTTCCATGGATGACATATCTAATTGTAGTTATGTATTACTATAGTGATGTATGAAACATCCAAACCGCACAGACTCATTAATGGCATTGTTGTACAAATTTATGATGTGCACCAGTGAAATTTGAGTCGTTACAACGGTGTGATGCAGGAGCCAATACGAAGACCCCAAGGCAGCCTCTGTTCAATCGAACCCACCATAACACCCCCCCCCTCAAACACTCCCTCCCTACCCCCCCCCACCCCCGATCTACAAACGATAAAGGTACATTCATGTTTACGCAGTGACAGTGTAGAAACACAACAAAAACATCCGTAAACTAAATACGCACATTAATGTTTGCAGCGAAATGAACACTCCCCTTGAAAAACAACAACCCCTCCCCCCAAACCCCCAACAACAAGAAAACCACCCCACCCCAAAACAAGGATATCAATATGGAAAGCACAATAAAACCGTGATGCAGATTTTTGTTCTGTACTTTATATTTTTAAACGTGTTTCATATTTTAGATGACTCTTGCAGCCACTGGGTAGAAGTTCGAACATACCTCCCTGGCTCAATACTCTTGGATGTACCGTATACACCGAGACTACTCAACAATACTGGTGCATTCCTGGCTAGAATGCGATTGGTCACAGAGGTAAGCTGGCACAACCAATCATAGTAAGGTGTGTGCATTTTTCACTCATCCAACTTAGACAACGGCCATTTTTAAGTGTTGATATTTAACTGAACCCTCCAGCCCTCAACCCCCTCCCTAAAAATACTCCACAAAAAACCCCGCAAACCGGAACTCCCTCAAACTCAGACATTTTTCATTCATGATCTCTTTTTAATAATCAATACAGAACAGAACCTCCCTAAACCGGATACTCCTTACAACATGACATTTTATTACTCGATACAATGGGTGACAAGTTTACAGGGTTTCATTATATATTAATATATTTTCGATTATAAGAATATGAATCCAAAGAACCATATAAAAACTTTTTGCATTTCGATAACGCAGAGTCATACTATGTGACACAGTGGACCGGACGTCGTGATCTTTCAAAAGACGTATTTCATGTTTTGCATAGCTACTAGAATGAAAATTAATCTTGATAAGACTAAAGTTATGGTATTTAGAAATAGTGGTCCCCTTCGATCATATGAAAAGTGGTTTTACTTGGGATCTCAAATTAAAGCAGTTTCTTTTTACAAGTATTTAGGTATTATGTTCACTCCTAAATTATCTTGAAATAAAGCTCAGCTCTGTCTTTCTGCTCAGCCAAACAAATGTTTGTTGACACTTTACCGATACCACAAGAGAGCAGGAATATACCTTTTTCAGATAGCTTTAAATTATTTGATGCCATGATAACCCCAATTTTATGTTATGGATAAAACATATGGGGTATTAGCAGATGCAAAATTATTGAAGCTGTGCAAATTAAATTTTGTAAATACCTGCTTAAGGATGGGAAATCAGCAAAAATTATATTGTGTTGGGTGAGAGTGGTAGAGTCCATCTTCAACTTATTTATATGACAAGAGTTATCAAATATTGGTGTAAACTTATTCAACTACCACTTTTCAGATTACCTTGTCAAAGTTATTTGATGTTAAAATCTTTAGATGATGTTGGGTACATTAATTGGGCTACAAAAATGAAACACATTTTATTTAATTATGGTTTTGGTCTTGTATGGCTATCTCAGGAAATAGGTAATATTGATTTGTTTATCTCATTGTTTAAACAGAGACTTTATGACAATTTACAGCAACAGTGGTCAGCTGATATAAATATATCTGCCTCATGTTATTATTACAAGCAGTATAAATCTCTTTTGAATATCGAACGGTACTTGCAATTAAACTTTGTGGTACATGTCAAAAGGGGCCTATCGAAGTTTAGATGCAATAACTTTGGATTAGCTGTAGACACTGGCAAATTTAACAATATAACCTATGAACAAAAATGGTGCCCTTTTTGTAGAAATAATGATGAGGTTTTTTTTGTTTTTATTGAAGACCATCTACATGTATTACTCGAGTGTAAAAGGTATACGGACTTAAGAAAAAAGTTTTTTTTTTGTCAATAAATATTTGCATTTACCACCTTCGACTATTTTTGTGAAGCTGATGTCATCTACAAATGAACTATTGCTGTACAATTTGTCATTGTTTTTATATCAGGTATCTGAAATAAGAAAGCTAAGTGATGATGTTTTGTAACTTAACCACATGCATGCGATAAAATATATACGTTTTTTTTTGGTGTACTTTGGGCCTGTGGCCTTAATATTGAACAGACTTGTTGTTGTTTTTGTATTTCATGTTGTGAAAGACAGAAAATATCACAAGAGTATCCACGTCACCTCGGTGTAATATGTAAAAAGTGAATGCTCGTTTTTAACTATCAATGCAAAACAAAACCTCTCTGAGCCAGATACCTCTTAAAACGAGACTTTTTACTATGTCCCGTGGGTATCCGGTTTCACTGCGTGGTACATTTCGTAGAAGGCCACAGTTATTTATGAATCTTCAGCTGAGATTTATGTATACCAGCCCATGACATCCTAAATACCTACCTATAGTTTAAAAATAAAGAAATATACAGGTATTTTTACTCTCAATGAAATTACAAAAAGGGTCATAATTATAAAGAGGACTTATTTAAAATATTTTTAGTTAAATGTTTGTGTTACTTTCATCATAACGTGTCCAAATTGATGATTCACAATGTTCAAACCCACACAAACCACACCCAAGCGGGAGTTCGCGGATATCACACATATATTTATGGAAACTTTACTCATAAAACCTTACAAAAACTCTCATTTGAGTAAAGGTTTAGCTATTAAATTTTTCACAAAATCAGCTTGTTTGAAAATTGACCAAAATGATCGCGCCCAAGTTTTGTCACAAGGAAAACCCGGTTTATGAATACCAAGCCTCGTCACAGCTAAACCGTTTGCACTGCTGGTGACAAACCAATTATCTTTTTTTTTTTTAAATAACTCCTTGGCTATCACTAAGCTTAGGAATTCATTGCCTATTCCAAATAATTAGCCTTCAAACATGGACATGTGCAAAACCAAAAAACGAACTCTTTGCGCACCCGGCTACACAAGGGAGCTAACTGTATTCTGTTACCTTTGAGTTTTGCAGAGGTTTGAACATCCGTTCTACCGAGGGCACTACAATCTGTGGAGTATGTCGTAGGCGCCAAAACTGCGAGACTATCTGTTCTGTGTGGACAGCAATGACCACAAGGAGCTGATCGAAAATGTCCTTGATGCATACGACAGAGAAGTCGTGCCCCAGTACAGCAGTCTGCCTAAGGGTAGGTATTGACCAGAGTCAGATCTAGAGGGGGAGGGGCCCGGCCCCCCTAAATTTGCGACAGTTATATATTTTATTATATATTATTTTTTATTTATTTTTTACGATCCCCCTCCAAACCTCCCCTAAAGACCCTTGGCATTTCGCCTCTTGTCATTGGCCCCTCCCCCTAAATGGATTTTCTGGATCCGCCACTGTTTACTCTCCTTTGAGAGCCGCTCAGTTAGGTGCCACAGATAGGAGGATCAGTTACAGTAACTCTCAAGGTGACAGGGATTTAGATCTCACTAATTTGGGCACAGCAGGCCTTTTGTCTGTTCTGAGCACAACAAGGTGTTTTCAGTGCAGTGATATTAATAACAGGTGATAAAGCATTGTACATATTCAGTAATGCATTCCAGGCCGAACCCGGGATGGACATGCCTGAAACCTTACTGGTATAAGGGCATGTAAAAATACTCTAAGTCTAAGTGCCAATGATTATGAGGTGAAATGTTTTGAGGTCAACATGTTTGTACTTAATTTGGGCTTGCTTGTTTTGGGCACATGTATACTAAAGTACTGTCGGAAATAGAATAAAAGTGATTTCGTCGATTATTTCTTACATATTAAACAGACAAGTAAATATGTTTTAAATATCTATTTAATGATAGTCTACCTAATTTAGCATTTACTTGTTTTGGCTTTCATTGATGTACAAGGTGGTGTATACTCTTGAAATTAAAAGAAAGATGTCAGTAAACAGGTGATTTGTGCACTTTATTGGAACAGACTATAACACATTTTTGATCGATATGTGTCAAATTCATTGCTGTTACAATATGTGAGGGACCGTTTCTGATGACGGTTTACCCCTATCTTTCTCCAAAACAAAATATTTGTAGACATTTATAAGTAACTTTTGAGCAAAACTGTCGAGAACCATTCTGAGTTTTTGATCTATTATACCGTTATTAAAGGTGCTATCTCAAAGTTGCACAATGACAGCTATTGCAAATGATGTTTTTATTAAATTTGGCTTTAACATTTAAAGACTACACCTTTAACTATATGCTCATAAATGATTATAGGAAATAATTTTATCTACTAGTAGAAAATACATTTTTATTAGAGAATCTTTATTACAAACAGATGCTCACATATAACTTCTAATATAGCACCTTTAAGTGATTGCAAGATTGTATACATTTCTAATGTACTTATATTGAATTTATATTCACTAAATATGCTGGTCATAATTAATAATTTATGCAGCAATTCAAAATAATCAGTTAACTTGCAGTTTTAATTTAAAAGTTTGTTTAAGGGTAAATGAAATTGACACATGCCATCAAAATGTGTTATAATCTGTTTCAATAAACAAATATCCTGTTTACTGACATCTTTATTTCAATTTCAAGAGTAAACACCACCTTTTACATCAATGAGAACCCGAACAAGTAAATGCTAAATTAGGTAGAGTATCATTAAATAGGTATTTACAAAATATTTACTTGTCAGTTTAATATGAAAGAAATAATTGACGAAAATCATTTTAATTTTATTTCCAACACTACTTTTTTTTAGTTGTTACCTATATGTGTTGTAGTCAGACTGAGAAACCAGTCATATGAAACAGCTGTTATAATTCCGGTAAACGACTGGTAAGACTACCAACTGTTTGTTATACTGGATACATTGTTTAGCTTAGTAACTGGTTTAACGTGTCCATATACAACTAGGGTTTCGAACACGCCTTTCCCGAGTTGTTTAGAGTGACTTCATGAAATAATTTGGTGGATATTTTAAGAAACGATTGAAATGTTATGGGCATTGATATGCTGTACTTATTTTGTTACGTTTTATTCTGGTTTGTTTTTACCATTAACATACCATCATATCCAGCTATTTAACTGACAAATTGCTTACCATGAGATTACTAGATCATTTCAGTGTTTGTAGAATTTAGAAGTCTGATTCTGGAACAGTCTATATAATAAAAAAGAAAGAAATGTTTTATTTAACGACGCACTCAACACATTTTATTTACGGTTATATGGCGTCAGACATATGGTTAAGGACCACACAGATATTGAGAGAGGAAACCCGCAGTCGCCACTTCATGGGCTACTCTTTTCGATTAGCAGCAAGGGATCTTTTATATGCACCATCCCACAGACAGGGTAGTACATACCACAGCCTTTGATATACCAGTCATGGTGCACTGGCTGGAACGAGAAATAGCCCGATGGGCCCATCGACGGGGATCGATCCCAAACCGACCGCGCGTCGAGCGAGCGCTTTACCACTGGGTTACCTCCCGCCCCCTATATAATAAAGACATTAAGCAATTAATAACATCACTGAATTACTTACTGGCGTTACAAAGCTATAAATGTAAGTGACAAAAAAAAACCCCAAAAAACCCCCAACGAAACAACAACAACAAAAAAAACTAAAAAACAACTAAAGTACTAATCAAAATTATACCCAGGTGATTTTCCAGTCTTATATATTAGTTATGAAAATCTCTGGAATAAAAACCATAAAAATGTGTCAGTATTATCATGACCTGTTACGGTATTCAAACAACCGGTACAATAAATGACAATAAATGACCTGTTATAGATAGAAATATGATATTTATTTACAATTTTACTGCAAAACATATGTAATTTGAAACAGACTACACCTGTCCTTTCCAATACAATGAACATCAATATACTGCTTTGTCAGATTAAGATTTGAACAAATTATTTATTAGCACATTGATTATATGGATAAAACGGAAGTTATTTTGTTAGTAGCAAATTTATATAATTATTTTAGTTATTTGATTAAATATGCTGGACTGTTATGTATTCATACACTTAGTACTTGTGATTTCACCTGCCAGGTGTAATCAATATCAACCTGGGTGTTATAGTCTGTTTCAAATTACATATTTTTACAGTAAAATTGTAAATACATCTCATATTTCTGTCTATAACAGGTCATTTATTGTCATTTTTTGTACCGGTTGTTTGAATACCGTAACAGGTCATAATAATACTGACACATTTTTATGGTTTCTATTCCAGAGATTTTCATAACTAATATATAAGACTGGATATCACCTAGGTATAATTTTGATTAGTACTTTAGTGACGTGACAATTGATACTATTCGCATTATTATTAATAATTATTATTAGCGGTTCTAGTAGGCATACAAGCTGCTTTAAAAATGAAATCGGCGGAGTTGATGATTCCTAGAATATAGTACCGTCATGACTGTCTTCTCGTTTTGGAAACAGGTTGTATCCACGGTGATACGAATGAACAAAACATCCTAGTGCAGAAGTCAGAGAAGGAAACTCCAAGTGCTGAAGGCGATGACTATTTCGTGAGTGGTATCTTGGACTATGCAGACATCCAAGAGAGTTATCTGGTCGTGGACTTGGCCCTGACCATCGCATACCTGATGATGGACGCAGACGACAGTCTTCGATTGAATGTTGGAAGTCACGTGATCAGCGGATACGAGAATCACGTGTCTCTCTCGCGCGCAGAAACTGACGTCCTGCCGATAATGGTGGCTGCACGGCTGTGCCAGTCTTTAGTTCTCGGGCTGCACGCATACCACGTGAATCCAAAGAATGACACCTACGTCCTGTCCTCCCAGAAAGCCTGGCCTATCCTTCATCAGTTCTGGGATGCTAAAGACGCGTTGCTGGCAGAATGGAAGGGTATTGTCAACACAAGTGAATGAGTTTTGCTCGCCATTAATTAGTCAGTATCTAACGTACTACCCGATGTTTTTGTAATTAAAGAAAAGGAAAATAATATTCGTTTAATGACACGTCAACACATTTGAAACTCGAAGGCAATTTGTTGTCTAACATATGGTTATTTCAACATTTTTTTTAAAGAAAGAGAGAAAACGTACTGCTATCAAATAGCCTCCTATTGATAAATCCAGAGCGGACCTTTTATTATATATATGTATATGCACTAGACTATGTATCTTGTTGTCACAACTTTATTGAAATATCGCTTGGATAATACACTACAATTATTTGAATCCATGCCAATTAAATAACTAGTGAAATTCAAGCCATTCATTACATTGGTCCACCAACATGTGTACTGTTGTTTTTGAGGCTTTGTTGAAAATTATACAGTCTTCCAAATTTCAATAAAGCATTGTTCCTTTGTTCCTATGGTGGTAAATCCTTCACAACATCCTTTAGGTAAAATCACCTCCAGCCCTACCTACCCCTTATTGATACCCAACATTTCAGTGTCAATAAGGGGTAGAGCTGGTATTTGTTTAGCTGGAAACACATATACATGTATAAAAGACCCCTTAATGACACCAAAAAGGAATGTAGACACCCTCACTGGTGACCGTCCAAAATATACACCTGCCAAGACAAGACAAGAATTTATTTACACTCGGGCCGTTGCACAACAGCATAGGATGAATATATACATATATAATTTACAACATTCACGTTACAAGATGGTTGATAATAAACACATGCAAACACCAATAAATAACATTCTATAAGAACAATATGTATAACAAAAACTCTAAATGCGTTAGATACATGTCAATCTAATTAAAATTAGCTCCACTATTACATGTGGATCTAACAGCAGCCAGTTGTAGCTCATGTCCACCAATCAAAACCTTACTTGCAGAATCATGCCAGTGATTTGAAAATAATTTGAAAATATTCCGAATTATTCTGAGGGTATACGACATGGTTCGTGTGAATTACGAATACTTTAAAACATGTTTTATTTTATAAAATAAATAATTTGTAATGTAAAACTGAAGACTGGTTTAGTTTTAGTTTTTTTTTTTTTTATAAATAAATAAATAATTTTTAATGTAAAATTGATAACCCATCCCGTACGTATTGGTATGGTTCGATGTACTGCGGCTACTAAAATAGACTAGATATTTTTAGAATTTGTATGCTCCCAAATAACGTTATAAAAGGCGAAGTGTAATTGGTCAATATTTAAATTATTATTTACAGACGAAATGTTACCTGGACATTAGAAACTACGCAGTTAGCAATCTGATTAAAATGAGTTCTACTGGTCTAAATAAGGCATTCGTAATTCACATGAAACATATCGTATACCCTCAGAATAATTCGGAATATTTTCAAATTATTTTCAAATCACTGGCATGATTCTGCAAGCAAGGTTTTGATTGGTGGACATGAGGTACAACTGGCTGCTGTTAGATCCACATGTAATAGTGGAGCTAATTTTAATTAGATTGGATACATGTACATATTTGAGAACATCGTTGTACACATACCACAAGTTGGTCTTCATATCAATACAATCTGTGTAGCCAAGTACTTGTAAGCAAACATGTCATCGTAATAATAATTATATATTTTGGTTTTGTTTGGTTAGGGACGTTTAAAGTTACTAATAATTACTTTTATAAAATATGCTAATTTCTTTAATATTCCGATTCGCTTACTGTTCATTAATTCTTTAAATTTATAAGTACTTGGTCGTTTATAGTAATATGAATGTATATACTCGACCCTTAAGTCATGAAAGAAATTACAAACAAAAAGATAATAAAACTCATCGCCAATATCATTGACGTCGCATACTAGTAGTGTACAAAGTCTCTCATCTATAGGTATGTTATTCCAACGACCAGTTTCAACGGGTAAATAGTGGTTAGACGTTCTAAATTTTATGATAACTGACCACAACTTTTCAGGAAGTATACTAAAATAACTTTCAAGAAATAAGTTTTCTTTATATAGCTCGTAACCTTTCTCCCTCGATGATTGTGATAAGTTATTTCTCCATATTTGTAAATATTGATCGTATTGTCTTTGTTTGATTTGTTGCGAGAGACAGTTTACTGATATGAACGATTGAGATACCCATACATTGCTCATTCCTAAGTTTTTGAAAGCGGTGATCCAATTATAGTTGATTCCGTTAGTAAGATGATCATTTAACATAGCTTTGTATAATAAGAAAGCGAGTTTTGATTCTTTTCCTGATAAAAGCCGTGCTCAGTAGCATATCATTCTTCTATGTATGAGTAATTCAACTGGCATTCTTCCTAGCTCTCCGTATAACATAACAAATGGTGTTGATTTCTTAACAGGTAAAATATGTCTAAAGAAGTTGATTTGTACAGAGTTAAATATATCATTTTTCTCGTGTCCCCAAATTTCGCAGCCATATAATAAGATTGGCAATGTTGTCGAACAGTTTAAGTTTGTATTCAGTTGATAGATGGTATTCCTTTGATTTCGCTAGTGCAAAGTACATAGCCTTGGTAGCCTGTTGACTAAGTCTGTTCTTGGTAGTTCGGAAGTTATTTAATTTACTAAAAATAATTCCTAAATATTTGTATTCTTTAACATTTTCTAAAATAGTGTTTCTAATCTTAAAAATATGTTTATAGTTTTTAGCAGTTCCGTTAAATATAAGTATTTTTGTTTTGTTACTATTAATTTTAAGTTTCCAATCGTTGCAATACTGATAAAACGTATTTAAAGTACATTGCAGGTCAGCTGCACTTGTTGCTAATAAGGCCGTATCATCTGCATACAACAAACAAAAGACGTGCACAGCAATGTCTACCGGGTTTTCTTGATTATCTGTCTTAATTGGAATTCCTTCGCTTCCCTGGTTGGATAAATAATTAACTATGGAAAATTCCGATTGTCATTTGTACGTGGGTTAATGCATGAACGAAAAATAATTCAACTATTTCGACACTTTGACAATGGTCGTTTATTTTCTTTTGAACAATAATATATACTTATTGCTGGCTTACTGGGATGGATATTATTATAGAACATTGCGATGTATCCGCAAAAATCAGATACGTTTTGTTTCTTCAGTTCTAAGACTAATTCCTGACGTTACACGTTAAGTATTACGTAACCACCGGCTCGCCAGAGGCGTATTCACTGGGATGGAACAAAATGGCTGCGCCCGTTATATATATTAGTCGTCACATTTAACTGTTTTATTAATTAACTATACAATTATACTTGTTGATATTAAGCAATAATGTGCATTATATATCGTTGAATATGCATACCAGTCCAAAAGCCTTGCTCAAGCATTCCTTTAAAGGTATTTATTAATATTTTTTAAAGGTCAACATTTATCAAAAACGTAATTCACTATTGTTTAGTATCTACGTATACCTTTTACAATATATATGAAGTATCAATAAAATAATTTTAAAAATTTGTACCCGTTTTTAATATATTCGCAATAAAAAGTCGCGTTTTCCCCATCGCTTGCCAAAACGCCTGTCGACTCGAAAAGCCAAGTCACGTGACCCCGTGACGCGCTAACCGGCATAACATGAAAGCGTGATTCGCAGCCTTTCAAACATTTTGCTGGGAAGGTGGAACACGTGTATTTTTAAAACGCGAAAATTTTATTATATTGAATTGAATTGTATGGATGGAATATTCTTTTGGAGATAGTTTTCAAATGTAAAATATGGTGAACCATTGTTTAGTGTTTGGATGTATCAAAGCAACAGTGTGCGTTTCCGAACTTTAAACAAACCGGCAATCACAGGGTTTGCATGGAAGTGGTTCTTAAACAGAACCCGTGCGTAATGGAAAGGACCATCACGATGGGATAAGATCTGCAGTGCATCACTGAGGATTACGACAATTATTCAAGGTGGTCGATAAATATGACACCTATTATATTTTTAACATATCTGTTCCAAGCCTGTATCCCCAACGGCACATGTTCTACGATTGCGCATGATACAGCAAACAAGAAACCACGACGAGCACGAGCTAAACTAGAGCTCAAAAGGGGGGGGGGGGGGGGGGGGGGGGAGAGAAAGCTGTGAGGGTACCAGAGCAGGGTCGGCAGTGTAAAATATAGTCACAAAAGTGCCTGTTTGAAAAGTGTTAGGCCATGCGCCATCCCTGCAGTGGCGTAGGAAGGGTGCCTACGGGAACCCACCCCCACCCCCATCAAATCATATATATACACATGTATATACATAGTGTGGGTTCCTCCCCCTCCCCCCCCCCCCCAATCCCAATATAAAATCCTACCAACGCCAGTGGAGGGTACCAAGCCTAGAACGATAAAAAAATATGGGACTTGTATTTCATAATTAAATACAAACATTTTGTGCGTGCGTGCGTGCGTGTGTATATATATATATATATATATATATATATATATATATATATATATATATACACACACACACACAAAGTTCGTATATACACACACAATACACGCACACGCACACGCACACACACACACACACACAGAGTGGACTCTGTCCAAACCGGACTCTATCTAAACCAGCATTATGTGTAAACCGACAGAGTTTTAAAGTCCCGTTCAGCTACCGTTATTTTATTAGGTGATGATGATAACTAGTTTAACGTGCCCATATACCACTAGGGTTTCGAACACGCCCATCCCGAGTCCGACCTCCGATAAGATCGGTGGCCTGACTCGGGATGGGGGTGGGGGGTGGGGGGGGGGGGGGCGGGATTGAAAATAGGCAGAATTTTGAAAATAGCAATTAGTAAAAAAGTTAATAGAATAAATTTAAAAAAAGAAAAAGGTTACAAGCCAAAAATAAAAAGAATTGACTGCTCGGCCGAATATTGACATAATTTGGAGCATTTTAGAAGGACAATCCAAAACTAAATAAGAGAAAGAAGAGAGGATCGGACTATTTAATAATATTAAAAAAAAGTAAGTAATTTCGACATTAAATTTTGAACGCAGATCTAAAAGTTTAAAGTCCGATCGATATGTCCATGCGAGTGGCCTCGTTAAGGCTGTTTGGGTGCACAGCTTAAAGGGACGAGATGGGTTGCATCCCGTCAAGAAAACCCCTAGATTGACAGTCGATAGACGTTGAAGGTTTAGTGCTGTGCTGAAATACAGATCTTGAGAAGCCGGATCCGTCTGAACGAGAGAGAGTATCAGACTAGGGTATAGCCCAGTCGTCATGGGTTGGTATAGTGGTGCGGACGGGCCCGACTCCGGAGGATACGAGATGGTATCACTATAAAGCAAGGTAAAGTCTAGAAAAAGAGTAGTAGGGGCCGACCCCGCTTCCTATTTCTTCTTAGAGTGGGGCGGTCAATCTTCCAGTGCTGCTAGGACAGGCTCGGACATGTAGAGACTAAACGCGAACAACCGTGGCGTTCTGCAGAATGGCCGTCATACGAGTCACGAAAAAACCCAAGTCGACAGTCCGACGGAGAAATGACGTGGAGGCAAGGAATCTCACTAAAAAAGAATCCAACCTGGTGGTGCAGACTGTCGAAACGAGAAGCGTTCCAGCGTTCAATCAGTTCCAATGGCCGCATACATTATTTTATTAGGAAACAAAAAATCTGTCGACACCGGATGCCTTCTATTCTGGACTTCGGATGCAAATTCAAGAACAAAAGAACCTTTCATGTAGTAATTAGCTCTGTCTACACCGGCGCGCGATCTTGCCCCTATACTGTCTACACCGGCATGTGATCATACCTACTCTCTGCCATTGGTCACCTTTTAACAATGACTGCAGTTCCCCAGGACACCACAGAAAGTGTTAGGAAATAATCGCGCCTCTTTGAATGTTTAACAAACAATGAGCAACACCTGTAGTAACGGGTGTAGGTAGCAAGATAAATCGTATTATTATTTGTATGTGTTCATACCTGCATTGCATCATACCGATCTGTCTAAGACAATAAATTCAGATCCCTATTTTATGTGATATTAATCAATAAAATAATGTTTTTTATTTTGCTTGTTGCTTTAAATGCGTTCTGATCTGAACCATTTTTATTACAGTCAAATGTTAATGTCCCACTTTTAAAAGTCGGGACTGAACTTGTGTCCTGTTTAGGTAGGTAGGTAACTAGGTTAACGTGCTTATATACCACTTCCTCACCAATCGAGGTACCATTAGAGTGTTAAGACCAAAATGTGCAAACTAACGTCTGTTAAGAATCAGCTGTTTTTCGAACAATCATGCTCTGCTGTCGGCATGTTGACCTACTAACAGAACGCCTGGTGCTACGTCACAGGTCTGATGTGGGTCAAATGGACTGAGCAGTGGGTTTTTCCCCAAGCGTTTTACAAAAAGTAACTTTATTAATAACTGGGATGGTATTTTCGTTTTTTATTTTTAATACTGTAATGTTTATGTATTTGTTTTATATACTGTGTATTAATAATGTGCCATGATTGTGGACCTTTAAATTATATATTTTTAACCTTTAACATCATACACTTAGTTTACATCTAACACATTCATTTACTAGTCTAATGTTCTTTTGGATTTGGAAACTACAGAGGATGATCTACAAATTAAACACGTGACATTTGTTTTGCGTAAGCATGTTTTACAGAAAATTAAAAATAATCAAGATTTAAAAAATCAAGGAGATGGATAGCGAAACAGTCGCGGTCGCGTTTGTTCGCGCAAAATAATTTCCACGTGAAGGTTGATTGATTGATTGATTTCAACTTATTTTCGTGCTTATATCCAATTAAGGTTCAAGCACGCTGTCCTGGGCATACACCTCGGCTATCTTGGCTGTCTGTCCAGGACAGTGGGTTAGTTGTTAGTTTGTTAGTGGTTAGTGAGAGAGAGGGTGTAGAGGCCTTACACCTACCCATTGAGCCCTTAAGAACTCGCTCTGGGTTGGAGCCGGTACCGGGCTGCGAACCCTGTACCTACCAGCCTGTAGTCCGATGGCTTAACTACTGCGCCACCGAGGCCGGTCACGTGAAGGTAACACTGCTCGCCTTATCGCATGCTGATATGGCTAATTATTTGTACTTCAAATGACTGTGAATTTGACACGGAGACCAATTGCTTTCCTATATACTTTAACGGGGCAGATTCTAGTCTCTAAACACTTAGGCATATTTTTCACCTAGACCCTAGTTTCAACCCGTAAAAATGAACACTAAGTTTTGTCAATTTACAAAAACCTGTAACACATTTGGATACAACAGAGTGAAATAAGAATCTGTGACGTTGAAATACCTTTAAGAATAGACTAAAACGCGACTCCATAACAGCTACTTCTCAGACGCACGTGCGTTTTCAAAAATATGAAAAAATGCATTTTGTGCTATTAGAAACATCATGATGATAATAAACATTTCGGTTGTACGGAAATGGATAATGTAAACAATAAAATGTAAGTAAAGTTTGATTTCAATGATCATAAACGGCTCTAATAGTGAAAAATATGCGTTAGTGTTTAACAAACTAAGGTCTGTCCCTTTAAGAATAGTAGTTTATTACTCACTGTCAATTTTCAAACCATATGCAAAGACTATTATTATGTGGGATCAACTATTCTGTTATTTATCATGAAATATAGCACTATTTAAATATATATATATATATATATATACGTTTAAATGTAACTGAAAATATCTTGTGACTGTTATAACCACTGAGTTGAAGTTCGTAACTACCACCCTGACACAATAACAGTTTAATACATGTATAATCATAAACACGTTTACACACTGCACCTGCATAAGCAGAATCATGGTTTTGCATAATAAAGATAAAATGTTCATGCATAGAGGTAATTTTAAATGTGTCATTATGTAAAGTTAAATAGGTTAGAGCGTGGAGTATTTTATTGTTTGCAATGTTCCGGACGTATGCAATGTAATAAGTATAGTTCAAGCTGTATATTCTGTTTATGTAATTGATATGTTCTAATCGTGTTAGTAGCCTAGATCTCTTTTGGCTGGAGCAACAAGATTTTCCCTAACAAGGTCTGAATGTTTAGCACTTATAAGACGAGCTGGATAATTTACAATACGTCTTTCTTGGTTTTAATTCTCAATATCTATATAGCAATAAAGTTTATGTAGCCAGCCAGTGGTTTTCTTTACAAGCTTAGTGCATTCAGAGAAGGCATATTGTAATATTACATTAGTAGTTTGCATGTGAGAGTAAAACATTACCATCATTTTTAATACAGATAATAAAAGTGGGTATAGACCAAGCTCAGCTTTAGAAGCCCAATTATGGGCTGTAGTGTTGACTTGCAGAATTTGAAGATCACCCTCTATGCCAAGAAAGTTTCAAGACATTTTAATGATAGGAACTGGGCACCCCAGACTTCACTGGCATATACAGGCTCAATTAGAGCATTAAATAACTGACATATATTGGTGTCCAAGAGTTCTTTCTGTAGTTTGTAAAAACAGCCCAGTCCTTTTTTCCAAAGAAATTTGGAGCATTCTTTAAAATTACCATTTCTCTGTATAGAGAGTAAAGTCCACTCCTTGATATATATATATATATATATATATATATATATATATATATATATATATATATATATATATATATATATATATATATATATATATATATACTACTGGTACTTTATTGCCAGAAAGATGTCAGATATGATTATTTGTTGCGTTTTAGCCACCCAAAATTACAATTTTGCAGTATCTTTGCAGTATATATCTAGTTGGTTAAGGAGTAACTGCAGTTCCTGCGATGGTTCCGATAAAAGCAGAAGATTTACACAAACTTTCATCTAGATATCAACAAAAAACAACAACAAAACACTTAAGTTTGCGGATGATTTGTTTTCATACCCCGATGAACGTAAAAGAAATAACAGATAATACTTAAAATGCATCTATTTAAAATATCGGTATATTCCTATTAACCGTTGAAACACATACACAGAGAGAGAGAGAGAGAGAGAGAGAGAGAGAGAGAGAGAGAGAGAGAGAGAGAGAGAGAGAGAGAGAGAGAGAGAGAGAGAGAGAGAGAGAGAGAGAGAGAGATTTGCAAAATGTATTGAAAGCTTTCGACTTAGGGAACCTTACTGAACTCGTATGCATTGAAAGCTTTCTTCTTCTTCAACTTCACCTTCAACTTCAAACTCAAGAGAAACATAAAGATGTGTAATTCGACGCAGAGCCAAAATGAAGTATACGAGATATAGGGCATACAAGGACATTTTTTTTATTCAACGATGCACTCGACACATTTTATTTACGGTTATATGGCGTCAGACATATGGTTAAGGATCACACAGATATTGAGAGAGGAAACCCGCTGTCGCCACTTCATGGGCTACTCTTTTTGATTAGCAGCAAGGGATCTTTTATATGCACCATCCCACAGGGTAGTACATACCACGGTCTTTGATATGTCAGTCGTGGTGTACTGGCTGGTATGAGAAATAGCCCAATGAGCCAACCGACGGGGATCGACCCCAGACCGACCGCGCATTGAGCGACCGCTTTACTACTGGGCTACGTCCCGCTCCACACGTAGATGGAGAACAAGATCATACTATTATTCCTAATGTAAACTAGAGTTGCTTCCCTTAGTCTAGGATATTGGTATTAGTGAAGTGAATAGACCTCGGTGGCGTCGTGGTTAAGCCATCGGACATAAGGCTGGTAGGTATAGGGTTCGCAGCCCGGTACCGGCTCCCATCCAGAGCTAGTTTTAACGACTTAATGGGTAGGTATAAGGCAACTACACCCTCTTTTCTCTCACTGACCACTTACAATTAACAATTAACCCATTGTCATTAACAGACAACTCATATTGCTGAGGTGTGTTCCCAGGACAGCGTACTTGAACCTTAATTGGATATAAGCACGAAAATAAGCTAAAATGAAAAATGATAGACCAATCATCGAAAGTAGTGTATTTATATGCACTCCATTCTTAAAAAAATATTCTAGATCTTTGAAAATTAAGTAAAAGTTTGTTTTGTTTAACGACACCACTATAGCACATTGATTAATTAATCGTCGGCTATTGTATGTCAAAGATTTGGTAATTCTGACACGTAGTCATCAGAGGAAACCCGCTGTATGTTTCCTAATGCAGCAAGGGATCTTTTATATGCACTTTCCCCACAAATAGGATAGCACATACCACGGCCTTTGATATACCAGTCGTGCCCAATTGGCCCACGGACAGGGTTAAATTAAATAAGAAATTTTACCTTTGACAGGAATAATGTATCTGCCTTCGTCGTCCATATCTGTTGTATATGAAATATAACTTTCATTACTTATTTCTGCGGAGTGTAAGTACAAGCCCAGATTCCCTAGCAGCTGTGAAACGGTAAATTGAACGGGTGGGTGGGTGGTGGGTGTATGAGGTGGTGGTAGTGGTGGGGGTGGGGGTGCAGGTCTAGAGTTGTACGTCTAGAAACTGATAGAGTATTTGAAGATTTTGGTTGACTTCACATAGTAATAGTTCAGATACTTTTGAAGCATATTTAACAAGGACTGGTTATCAGCACTACACATACCATTCATATAAGGACATTTCTGTTTTCTATCTCTTCTCTTTTTATTATTTTTTCGAAGTTAATTTTGTTTAACGACACCACTAGGGCACATTAATGATTAATCATCGGCTAAGTAAGTTTGACATAGTCATATCTAGGAAACCCGTTACATTTTTTGCATTAGTAACAAGGGATCTACGGTAAATTGGACGGGTGGGTGGGTGGTAGCTTTAGGGTGGTGGTGGTGGTCTAAAGTGGTACCTTTAGAAACGGATAGAGTATTTTGAGACTTAGGTTAACATCAACTAGTTCGGATACTTTTGAAGCATACTTAACAAAGGAAAGGAAATGTTTTATTTAACGACGCACTCATCACATTTTATTTGACGGTTATATGGCTTCGGACATATGGTAATAAGGACCACACAAATATTGAGAGATGAAACCCGCTGTCGCCACTTCATAGGCTACTCTTTCCGATTAGCAGCAAGGGATATTTTATATGCACCATCCCATAGACAGGATAGCACATACCACGGCCGTTGTTGTACTAATCATGGTGCACTAGCTAGAGCGAGAAATAGCCAAATGGTCCCCCTAACGGGAATCGATTCAAAACCGACTGCGCATCAAGCGAGCGCTTTACCACAGGGCTACATCTCGCCCCTCATATTTAACAAGGACTGGTTATCAACACTGCATATGTCATTCATACGGGGGCATTTCTGTTTTGTACTTCTTTTTTTGTGAAATGTTTGTTAGCATGTATAGCAATTTACTTTCCTCCTACCTATACGTTTACATTTTGCTATCGTGCTTTATAAATTATAAATGTTCGTGGTTATATATGTATCAATATTTTAATTTTACGTTTAACTTATGACATAATTAGAGTCAGCTTAATGGTTTCAGAGTCGTTAGACACTTAAACATCACCCAGTGACAATAAGTGTTGTGTTCAGTTAAAATCCAGGGACATAGAGTGGTCTGGACCTGGGTGGGTGTGAGTGTATGTGGGGGAGTGAATATGAACTTAGCGGACCCTTCTGTCTACAATTTTTCTAGACACCTATTTGAAAGGCACTGTAAAAATTGTTTTAGCCTCGGTGTGTGTGTGTGTGTGTGTGTGCGCGCGCGTGGGTGTCCGAACCTCTGCATAAACCCACGAAATCATCAGTCCGTGCAATTTAGCTTTGTATAACTATAGTATTAGTTTTGTGCAAATTCGTGAAGCGTTCCATAGTTGGCTAAAGTCAAAATTACCCTGATAAATTTCTGCCCCGGATTGGGCCCCTGACCTCTCAGAGGCCGAACCCAGGGGCGGACATGCATGCACATTAGTTTCGTGTACGTCACGTGAATAGAACTGGACAAATTAAACAAACACTGTCCGAAAAACGTAATCCTGAAATTTCTCAAAGTTTACGAAATTGGAGAAGTACCCCTAAAATAATAATTAATAAAAAAAAAAACCCCATGAAAAACCTCATGTTAATTAGCCATTAAAATTAATGTGGTGATTAAGTCAAGAACTGCATTTTTGTAGTAAACCTATTTTATGGCGACCTACATAAAAGCTAAAAAAAATCCAAAAAATCCTAAGTAATTAATACGCTGCTTAACTCGTGACACCCGTGACTCCCTGGATGGAACATCCACCCTACGCACTCGAACTGACCACGTATTCCAACCCGGGGAGAGAACGGTGAAACGACAAAAGTAAAAGCATATACCTAGCCATCTTCATAAATCAAGGCTAATATTCGTTCCTCGTATTCAGCCTTGATACATGTAGTCAAGATTACTGATATCCACTACTAGCGCCCTCTATTGGAAGAAAATTTGTAACACCGATTATGTCCCTTACACGATGACATCGCTGACCAATCACAGCATCGGTAACATGTGACAATCTTGAAAGCAATATCAAAAATTAACCGGCCTCAGATTACAGTTATCTTCCCATTTGGTTGTCCAAAATCCGGAAGTTTCACCGCGCAAGTAGTCTGCTGTTTGACTGTGATTATTTCATGGCAGACAGCTATGAAGTGGCAACTGTTTGACTGAAGTGACAGGGGATAGCATGTAGTTTGTAAACATGTGTAACTTGCTGACATTGAAGACTTGTTTGTGGTGATTCCGGCCCATGCAAAAGTAGTGCTTTTTGTGTAAAATGGGTGTACTCCGGCCTGGTGTAGAGGGTGTGTCTGTTTAAACCAATATGCTGGGAGAAAGAGCTGGACAACATGGGTTGTCCTTTTCAGGGTATGTGTCCCCCATGCAGGCAAAGGTACATACAAAACTTCACGGGCCTGCTGATATTAATAAAAATGTTATAGCCACTAAGGCTATATAGAAAGATATAGCGAAATTAATTGTGGTCTGAGGCCAACCGCCGGACGCTGACATCTTTGTTTACAATAACAAGGGAATCTATAAGGAGCGTTGCGATTCGTTGCAATCAGATCTCATCGCATCCAATGAAATTTAAGCATTTTGTGGCACGATTTCTTGACGACATGTATCAAGGCTGAATACGAGGAACGAATATTAGCCTTGATTTATGAAGATGATACCTAGCCAAATTAGCTGGCAGAAATTCAGCAATAAATTAACAATTACTCAAAACCACCCGCCTGTACATCTCTCGGACGGAAGAGCGACCTTAAGCACTCGACCAAACAAGCACTCCAACCCGGGGATCAACGGCGGGATGGTAGCGAATGATTTAATAACCGCTAGATATGACAATGCTTGAATCGTGACATCTGTGACCCCCTTGGTGGAACATCCACCCTACGCACTCGAACAGACCACGTATTCCAACCCGGGGGGAGAACGGTGAAACGACAAAAGTAAAAGCATATACTCAACCAAATTAGCTGGCATAAATTTAGCAATATAAATTAACAATTACTCACTACTACCCGCCTGTACATCCCTTGGATGGAAGAGCGACCTTAAGCACTCGACCAGGCACTCCAACCTGGGGATTAACGGCGGGACGGTAGCGAGTGATTAATAACCACTAGATATGCCAATGCCATCCAGACCTAACCACGATAACCATATTATTCTACTGTAAATACGTTCATGTTCTGAAGCTCGTGATTGACAACTGGCATACACCACCCGCTAACGACACATTAGGTTTTTTTTTGGTTTGTGTTTTTTTGTTGTTGTTGGTTTTTTTGTTTGTTTTTTTTTCGTTTTTTTTTATTATTATTATTTATTGTTTTCTTTCGTTTTCTTTTTTTTCAAATTTTTTTTTTCTTTCTTTCTGACTAAGACAGGATCGAAGTCGCAGTAACCCAAGTGGCTAATTAACCAGCCAATCAACATCGTTAGATAATCAACCAAGATAGGACACCACTAATTATCGCCTATTTTTTGCAGCACTCTCATTGGTCCAATCCAGCCAATCACGGATCAAGAACCCCACTACACCTAACTGTAAATAAACTGCACCCGCACCATGTTTTTATTTTTTTTTATTTTTTTATTACAGATGGATTCCATCCTAGCTAACTAAGGTAAGTCAACTAGGGTTCCAGAAGCAAAGACATGCAGGAAAACCGATACCCAACTATCCAGATAGCCTGAAGACAAACCAAGTAAGCCTAGTAAATTACTATATTTAGGGGGCGGGAATCAAAATTCTTCAAACTAAGTACCTAGATCGGTGCATATATGTATACAATTGCTACTTGCCACCGTTAGTTTCGTTTTATTGCATTGGTAATAAAGTTAAGTATGCCAAGCACTAGGCTTTTAAACCAATACCTACACTATACGGGTTTAACCTTTCAAATTAGATAGCTAGGCTAGTTTAACTCCCCCTCCGTCATTGTATTCAATGCTATACAAGGACGGAGGGGGATGGGTGGTCATGAATGACCGTTGAACTCACTAGAATAGGGACTTAAGACAATAGGTACAACCGTAACACAAAACTAGGATTCACACACAGACTACACGCTCACCGCATCAGTACACAGGGTGCATTGACTAATGATAACAATGCACCCACCCCCATTTAATGGCCCATCACGTACTCTAATAAGGAACCGGACAAAAGAATACCGTTCCGAGTACACAATTGCAATTCACCCGGGGGAAGCTGAACAAAAGAATATCGGCCTCCCCCACCCAAACCCCCAATACTTGCTGCTGGTAATAACTTGGTACTTGGTGATGCCTCGACCAGAAGCGGTCAGGCCCTTTATAAGGGCCCTATGGGCAACCTAGGGAGACATCACAGCATCGTAAAGGTCTAAAATTAACGAGCTACTCTCGATTCACTAATATCAAAACCTATATTAGCTCGGCCATTTACCTTTCGACCGACCGTTCAAAATTGCGCCAAATTCCCTCAATCAAAATTGTGCACCCTTTTCTCTTTGGCATTTAACTGCTCCATTCAAATTCCATAGCACCACCACCACCCTCACCCGCCTGCTACCGATTTGGTCGGGCTGCTGGTGCTCCCTTGCACCTGCCAGTGCAGGCGGTCCCTCCTCTCCCCTCTCCCACCTTTCCTGTCATGGACGGAGGAGCCGGCCAAGGCCGGCTCTTGCGCCCACGACAGGCGTGCGCTACAACAGCTTGTTCTGAATGTGCACGTAAAACCCTATGACATGACATGACAAAAAATCCAGATATATAAAACTATAAATACAGACCTCGTTACAGCGACCACATTCGTCCCTGGGTCACTTTGTCGTTATATCGAAATTGTCGTTGTATTGAAATTGCCGTTATAAAAAATTGTTTTATTTAATGACATCACTAGAGCACATTGATTTTTAATCATCGCCTATTGGGTGTCAATAGTAGCAAGGGATATTTTATATGCACCATCCCACAGACAAGATAGCACATACTACATCATTTAATATACCAGTCGTGGTGCACAGGCTGGAAAGAGAAATAGCCCAATGGGCCAAATGACGGGGATGTATCACATACCATTATTAAATATTTGGCATTTAAGTATATTATCATTAATCATGGCGCATTTACTGTCAATCTAATCGATTGGTACCTACTTCGATTACAAAATGTTATAAAACTAGTAACTTGATTGTTCGAAGTTAATCCTTTAACTGAATGAGACTAAAGACTTATTTTCAAAAGCAATACACGTCTACAGATTTAGCCGACATCGGTAACTCGGACATCATGAAACACTGTCGGCTGGCGACGAAATCAAGGATGACAAACGGCTGTGTGTACTGCCAACGTGCTACGGCATCTGTGATTATGTAATGTCGTTGTAAAGAGTAAAAAAGTAAAGTTTGTTTTATTTAACGACGCCACTAGAGCACATTGATTTTTAATCTTATCATCGGCTATTGGACGTCAAACATATGGTCATTCTGACACTGGTTTTTTTAGAGGAAACCCGCTGTCGCCACATAGGCTACTCTTTTTTACGACAGGCAGCAAGGGATCTTTTATTTGCGCTTCCCACAGGCAGGATAGCACAAACCATGGCCTTTGTTGAACCAGTTATGGATCACTGGTCGGTGCAAGTGGTTTACACCTACCCATTGAGCCTTGCGGAGCACTCACTCAGGGTTTGGAGTCGGTATCTGGATTAAAAATCCCATGCCTCGACTGGGATCCGAATCCAGTACCTACCAGCCTGTAGACCGATAGCCTAACCACGACGCCACAGAGGCCGGTGCCAAAATAAATGAATTCAGAAGATTTATTACAATAATGAATGGATTTCCAAACTGGCTTCCATGATACATTAAAACTTGAATAATTCCATGTTTCTAAACATATAGCTAATTTAAATTCGTTAGCGATTAAAATTAAATATATTAGTTTATTTACGAAAATAAATCATGCATCAACTAAAGATACATTTTATGGGTATTTTGCTTGAAAGTTAAGTAATATTTGTATTTCCAATTAATAATAGTGACCCTTTTTCACGTTCTGTAGTAATTGAATACAAATTCTCGCATAAGAAAAAAACATGGCGATATCTGCATTCGAGAGAGAAGGACTCTTTTTATATATTTAGTTTTTTGAGACATTCAACCAAAATGTCCAAGTTTTTTAATACACGTATATTTTGTTCTCGCATATATAATCAATAATCAGATAGCTATGTATAAGCCTCCGTGGCCTAATGGATAAGGCATCGGCCTCCTAAACAATTATGATTGTTATGAGTGATAGCCGGGGATTGTGGGTTCGAGTCCCGCCGGAGGTTAATTTTTATCTAACTTTCCCCCACTTTTTTGACACAATTAATCAAAAACTTAAAAGTTTGTTTAATATAACGACACCACTGGAGCACATTGATATATTAATCAGTCAATGAGAGAGTCCGCTACAATTTACAAGTAGCAGCTAATGGAGAGAAAATAACTAGGACAACACAACCAGCGTTAACTTGTCTCTCTACACTAAGTAACAAAAGAAACGCGGATATTTCTTTAATTATTAATTTAAATTATTTCAGTTTGAGTCCTATTACGTTAATTGTGTGTCTTGTAAAATTAACAACATCTTATGAACATTTTAGGCCCATTGTTTTAACCTATTTACAGAATTATTATTTATTATTATTATTATTATTTTATTTCACGAATGCTCTGTTGTATTGTTCTGTTTTGTTCTGTACTGTACTGTGCTGCGCTCTGCTGTTGTGCTGTTCTATGCTGTGCTGTGTTGTGCTGCGCTGTATTGTTCTGTGCTGTCCTGTAGGCCTACAGTGATGTGCTATATTCTGCGCTGCTCTGTGCCGTAGTTTATTGTGATGTTCTGTGCTGTAGGCCTATATTCTGTGTTGCATTTTATTGTGATGTTCTGTGCTGTGTTGCTCTGTATTCTGTGCCGCGCTGTACCGTGATCTGTTCTGTTGCACTCTACTGTGTTGTTCTGTGGTGTGTTGTGCTGTGTTATTTTATTTCGTTCTGTTTGTGCTGTGCTGTGCTGTGCTACACTGCGCTGCGCTGCCCTGCACTGCACTGTACTGCACTGTACTACACTGCACTGTACTGTACTGTACTGGCTAAAAGAGGCACAGGTTTCTGAAATCAGTATCACAAATCCGCGTCAGCAGGGCCAAACCTGAGTTCAGCCAGATCAAAATATGAAAAAATTCATTTTGTGCTATTAGAAACATCATGATGATAATAAACATTTCGGTTGTACGGAAATGGATAATGTAAACAAAATATAAGTAATGTTTGATCTCAATGATCATAAACGGCCTAGTAGTGAAAAATGTGCCTTAATGTTTAAAAACTAAGGTCTGTCCCTTTAACGATAGTAGTTTATTACTCACCGTCAATTTTCAAACCATAAGAAAAGACTATTATTATGTGGGATCAACTATTCTGTTATTTATCATGAAATATAGCACTATTTAAATATATATATATATATATATATATATATATATACGTTTAAATGTAACTGAAAATATCTTGTGACTGTTATAACCACTGAGTTGAAGTTCGTAACTACCACCCTGACACAATAACAGTTTAATACATGTATAATCATAAACACGTTTACACACTGCACCTGCATAAGCAGAATCATGGTTTTGCATAATAAAGATAAAATGTTCATGCAATGACGTCATTTTAAATGTGTCATTATGTAAAGTTAAATAGGTTAGAGCGTGGAGTATTTTATTGTTTGCAATGTTCCGGACGTATGCAATGTAATAAGTATAGTTCAAGCTGTATATTCTGTTTATGTAATTGATATGTTCTAATCCTGTTAGTAGCCTAGATCTCTTTTGGCTGGAGCAACAAGATTTTCCCTAACAAGGTCTGAATGTTTAGCACTTATAAGACGAGCTGTATAATTTACAATACGTCTTTCTTGGTTTTAATTATCAATATCTATATAGCAATAAAGTGTATGTAGCCAGCCAGTGGTTTTCTTTACAAGCTTCGTGCATTCAGAGAAGGCATATTGTAATATTACATTAGTAGTTTGCATGTGAGAGTAAAACATTACCATTATTTTTAATACAAATAATAAAAGTGGGTATAGACCAAGCTCAGCTTTAGAAGCCCAATTATGGGCTGTAGTGTTGACTTGCAGAATTTGAAGATCACCCTCTATGCCAAGAAAGTTTCAAGACATTTTAATGATACAAACTGGGCATTCCAGACTTCACTGGCATATAAAAGGACAGGCTCAATTAGAGCATTAAATAACTGACATATATTGGTGTCCAAGAGTTCTTTCTGTAGTTTGTAAAAACAGCCCAGTCCTTTTTTCCAAAGAGATTTGGAGAATTCTTTAAAATTACAATTTTTCTGTATAGAGAGCAAAGTCCACTCCTTAATATATATATACTACTGATACTTTATTGCCAGAAAGATGTGAGATATGATTATTTATTGCGTTTTAGCCACCCAAAATTACAATTTTGCAGTATCTTTGCAGTATGTATCTAGTTGGTTAAGGAGTAACTGCAGTCCCTGCGATGGTTCCGATAAAAGCAGGAGATTTACACAAACATTCATCTAGATATCAACAAAAAAACCCCCAACTAAACACTTAAGTTTGCGGATGATTTGTTTTTATACCCCGATGAACGTAAAAGAAATAACAGACAATACTTAAAATGCATCTATTTAAAATATCGGTATATTCCTATTAACCGTTGAAACACACATACACACACACACACACACACACACAGAGAGAGAGAGAGAGAGAGAGAGAGAGAGAGAGAGAGAGAGAGAGAGAGAGAGAGAGAGAGAGAGAGAGAGAGAGAGAGAGAGAGAGAGAGAGAGAGAGAGATTTGCAAAATATATTGAAAGCTTTCTTCTTCTTCAACTTCACCTTCACCTTCAACTTCAAGAGAAACATAAGGATATTGCTGCAGCAAGGGATCTTTTATATGCACCATCCCACAGGGTAGTACATACCATGGTCTTTGATATGCCAGTCGTGGTGCACTGTCTGGAACGAGAAATAGGCCAATAGGCCAACCGACGGGGATCGACCCCAGACCGACCGGGCATTGAGCGACCGCTTTACTACTGGGCTACGTCCCGCTCCACATGTAGATGGAGAACAAGATCATACTATTATTCCTAATGTAAACTAGAGTTGCTTCCCTTAGTCTAGGATATTGGTATTAGTGAAGTGAATAGACCTCGGTGGCGTCGTGGTTAAGCCATCGGACATAAGGCTGGTAGGTACAGGGTTCGCAGCCCGGTACCGGCTCCCATCCAGAGCTAGTTTTAACGACTTAATGGGTAGGTATAAGGCAACTACACCCTCTTTTCTCTCACTGACCACTTACAATTAACAACTAATCCATTGTCCTTAACAGACAACTCATATTGCTGAGGTGTGTTCCCAGGACAGCGTGCTTGAACCTTAATTGGATATAAGCACGAAAATAAGCTAAAATGAAAAATGATAGACCAATCATCGAAAGTAATGTATTTATATGCACTCCATTCTTAAAAAAATATTCTAGATCTTTGAAAATTAAGTAAAAGTTTGTTTTGTTTAACGACACCACTAGAGCACATTGATTAATTAATCGTCGGCTATTGTATGTCAAAGATTTGGTAATTCTGACACGTAGTCATCAGAGGAAACCCGCTGTATGTTTCCTAATGCAGAAAGGGATCTTTTATATGCACTTTCCCCACAAATAGGATAGCACATACCACGGCCTTTGACATACCAGTCGTGCTGCACTGGCTGGAACGAGAAACAGCCCGATTGGCCCACCGACGGGGCGAAATTAAGTAAGAAATTTTACCTTTGACAGGAATAACGTATCTGCCTTTGTTGTCCATATCTGTTGTATATGTTGTATAACTTTCATTACTTATTCCTGCGGAGTATAAGTACAAGCCCAGATTCCCTAGCAGACGTGAAACGGTAAATTGAACGGGTGGGTGGGTGGTGGGTGTATGAGGTGATGGTGGTGGTGGTGGGGGGGGGGGGGGGGGGGGTGGAGGTCTAGAGCGGTACGTCTAGAAACTGATAGAGCATTTGAAGATTTTGGTTGACATCACATAGTATAATATATACAGACCTTGTTACAACGACCACATTCGTCCCTGGGTCACTTTGTCGTTATATCGAAATTGTCGTTGTATTGAAATTGCCGTTATAAAAATTTGTTTTATTTAATGATATCACTAGAGCACACTGATTTTTAATCTTCGGCTATTGGGTGTCAATAGTAGCAAGGGATATTTTATATGCACCATCCCACAGACAAGATAGCACATACCAAATCATTTAATATACCAGTCGTGGTGCACTGGCTGGAATGAGAAATAGCCCAATGGGCCCAACGACGGGGATGGATCACAGACCATTATTAAATATTAAGTATATTATCATTAATCATGGCGCATTTAGTGTCAATCTAATCGATTTGTACCTACTTCGTTTACAAAATGTCTTAAAACTAGTAACTTGATTGTTCGAAGTTAATCCTTTAATTGAATGAGACTAAAGACTTATTTTCAAAAACAATACACGTCTACAGATTTAGCCGACATCGGTAACTCGGACATCATGAAACACTGTCGGCTGGCGACGAAATCAAGGATGACAAACGCTGTGTGTACAGCCAACGTGATACGGTATCTGTGATTATGTAATGTCGTTGTGAAGAGGGTGTTTTGAGATGTCGGATGCACGTTTGCTCCTAATTTGCTCTGTCGGTGTCGGAATGAATGAATTCCGGTGTAATGAACAGAATAACATTGATGAACGTTTGTTCTCGACAATTTGTGGTCGGATGGTGTAAATGTCGTGGTAACGACGGTCGTTGTAACAAGGTCTGACTGTATGTTATATTTTTTTATATTTAAGAAAGCTAACCTACATTTGAAAAATATTATGGCATATGGGTTTTTTGCTTGTTAGTTAAGTAGTCTTTGTATTTCCAATAAATAATAGTGATCCTTTTTCTCATTCCTGGACGGAGAAACCGGCTGAGGCCGACACCTGCGCCCAGGACAGGCGTGCGCTACAACAGCTTGCTCGGAATTTGCACGTTAAACTCTCTGACCTGACCTAACCTTCTCATTCTGTAGTAATGGCATACAAATGCTCGTAAAATTAAAAGGCAATTTCTGCATTTAGAGAGGAGTCTTTTTATATATCTTAGTTTTTGAGTAAAAATAATATCATTTGTACATATGTTTATTGCCATATATGTATTTTCTATTTGTTCATAAATGTATGTATTGTAATTCTGTATTGTTTGTACCTGAGGGTCTCAGGGAAGATTAACTTTTGCTAATTGTGTTACCCTCACTAAATAAAGAATTTATTATTTTTATTATTATTATTATTATTATTATTATAATTGATTCAACCAACTTGTCTACGTTTGTTAATATATTTTTTTTCTCACATATATAATCAATAATCAGTAACATAATGTAAGCCTCCGTGGCCTAATGGATAAGGCATCGGCCTCCTAAGCAGAGTGATAGCCGGGGATTGTGGGTTCGAGTCCCGCCGGAGGTTATTTTTATCTACCTTTTTCGAACACAACTAATTAAAAACTTAAACGTTTAATTTAACGACACTACAGTACATTGATCTATTAATAGAATATCTGGTCTTGTGTTTACGTAGTCTTTCACTGTTTGAGAAAGTGCGCTACATTTTCCCATTAGCAGCAAGGGAACATTGTATGCTCTTTGTCCACCGATTGGATAGCACATACCACGTCATTTGATATACCAGTAGTGTAGCACTGGTTAGCATAGGGAAAATAATCTGAGAATGGGACCGCTGAGATCCTACGACGCAAGCACCCCAGGTGGACGCTCTTTTTATCTTTGTATTTACAATATTATCAACATAATACGTAAATAAATACATGTATATAATAAAATGATTAAAAACAAAAAGCACACAACCACTCACTGACTCACGCCAAACAAACTTGCAATTATTTAAACTTTACTAAAAACTTATAAAGTCTGCGGAAGGAAGGGAGGAAATGCTTTATTTAACGACGCACTCAGCACATTTTATTTACGGTTATATGGAAAGAAATGTTTCAGAAAGAAATGTTTTATTTAATGACGCACTCAACACATTTTAACGGTTATATAGCGTCGGACATATGGTTATGGACCACACATATATTGAGGGAGGAAACCCGCTGTCGCCACTTCATGGGCTACTCTTTTTGATTAGTAGCAAGGGATCTTTTATATGCACCATCCCATAGACAAGATAGCACATACCACGACCTTTGACGTACCAGTCGTGGTGCATTGGCTGGAGCAAGAAATAGCCCACTGATGGGGATCGATCCCAAACCGACCGCGCTTCAAGTGAGCGCTTTACCACTGAGCTACATCCTGCCCCAAAGGTCTGAGGAATAGTGACTACTACTACTAACAGTTTTCAAGAGGATACTAGTATTAAAATTAATCCACCATCGTCGAAGTCAAGGAATATATTAGCTTTAATATATTAATTAATAAAAACAGAAAGTTTATTTTGAAAACGATATTGATTTAGAAGTAATCCAAAGAACTGGCGCATATAGTGTATACAAACCCCAACCCTAACCAGATTGATATTTGACCCTCTTGATTCAGCTATTAGGCCTACAAGTCTTTTAAAAAGTGATATTCTATAAATTGACAACACACGAATTAAAAAATTATTTTGTAAAATGGAACAAAATAGTAATAATATTTGTAACCGCTGTAAAGCAAGGCCCGTTTTCTGAAACATTACAATGTACATGTCATACAAGATTGATATTAAATCATACAATCATCACAATTTAAAACAAATGACACAAATCTTCATCATCTTTCATACAAACTGGACATAGGCTGGACAAAACTTTACCATATTTATACAATTTACAACATGAAAAAATAATATCACGCGCAGTTCTAAAGTCAAACTAAATGAAGTAAAGTTTGTTCTTATTTAACGACGCCACTAGAGCACATTGATTTTTTTTATCTTATCATCGGCTATTGGACGTCAAACATATGGTCATTCTGACACTGTTTTTTTTTTAGAGGAAACTCGCTGTCGCCACATAGGCTACTCTTTTACGACAGGCAGCAAGGGATATTTTATTTGCGCTTACCACAGGCAGGATAGCACAAACCATGGCCTTTGTTGAAATAGTTATGGATCACTGGTCGGTGCAAGTGGTTTACGCCTACCCATTGAGCCTTGCGGAGCACTCACTCAGGGTTTGGAGTCGGTATATGGATGTAAAAATAATCTAATAATTCGTTAGCGATAAATACATTTTATGGGTATTTTGCTTGAAAGTTAAGTAATATTTGTATTTTTAATTAATAATAGTCACCATTTTTCACATTCTGTAATAATGGGATACAAATGCTCTCATAATAATAAAACATGGCGATATCTGCATTTGAGAGAAATGGACTTTTTTTTATTTATATTTAGTGTTTTTTTTAGTCATTCAACCAACATGTCTAAGTTTGTTAATACACGTATATTTTGTTCTCGCATATATAATCAATAATCAGATAGCTATGTATAAGCCTCCGTGGCCTAATGAATAAGGCATCGGCCTCCTAAACAATTATGATTGTTGTGAGTGATAGCCGGGGATTGTGGGTTCGAGTCCCGCCGGAGGTTAATTTTATCTAACTCTCCCCAACTTTTTTGACACAATTAATAAAAAAAGTTAAACGTGTGTTTAATATAACGACACCACTGGAGCACATTGATATACAAATGTATTAATCAGTCAATGAGAGAGTCCGCTACAATTTACAAGTAGCAGCTAATGGAGAACAAATAACTAGGACAACACAACCAGCGTTAACTTGTCTGTCTACACTAAGTAACAAAAGAAACGCGAAGATTTCTTTAATTATTAATTTAAATGATTTCAGTTTGAGTCCTATTAGTTAATTGTGTGTCTTGTAAAATTAACAACATCTTATGAACATTTTAGGCCCATTGTTTTAACCTATTTACAGAATTATTATTTATTATTATTATTATTATTTTATTTCACGAATTGTCTGTTGTATTGTTCTGTTTTGTTCTGTACTGTACTGTACTGTGCTGCGCTCTGCTGTTGTGCTGTTCTATGCTGTGCTGTGTTCTGCTGCGCTCTATTGTTCTGTGCTGTGCTGTAGGCCTACAGTGATGTGCTATATTCTGCGCTGCTCTGTGCCGTATTTTATTGTGATGTTCTGTGCTGTAGGCCTATATTCTGTGTTGCATTTTATTGTGATGTTCTATGCTGTGTTGCTCTGTATTCTGTGCCGCGCTGTACCGTGATCTGTTCTGTTGCACTCTTCTGTGATGTTCTGTGGTGTGTTGTGCTGTGTTATTTTGTTTCGTTCTGTTTGTGCTGTGCTGTGCTACACTGCGCTGCGCTGCACTGCGCTGCACTGCACTGCACTGGACTGCACTGCACTGCACTGGACTGGACTGGACTGGACTGGACTGCACTGCACTGGACTGGACTGGACTGGACTGCACTGCACTGCACTGCACTGCACTGCACTGCACTGCACTGCAATGCACTGCACTGCACTGCACTGCACTGCACTGCACTGTACTGTACTGGCTAAAAGAGGCACAGGATTCTGAAATCAGTATCACAAATCCGCATCAGCAGGGCCAAACCTGAGTTCAGCCAGATCGAGCGGAAAAATGTCCGCTAGACTGGAGTATGCGCTTCACAGTAAACCAAATGGTCACGTCGAGAACCAATCAAATAGGTCGCGAACGTTAGCGAAACGTTTGCTGGCTGAACTAACATAATTTGGAAAAAGGGTGGGGTTATGTCGGTCAGTGGTAACTGTTTTTTCCCATCCCAACCAGTACCCCAGGACTGATACATCAAAATCTGTGATATGTACTGTCCTGCCTGGATTTGTTTAGTACATATAAAACATCCCTTTATAGTTCATCGGTAAAAGCAGTCTCTGTGGCGACAGCGGGTTTCATCTCTTTTTATCTCTCGGTCGAATGTCGACATAACCATGTGTTAGACACCAAATAGCCTTAATAAAATTTAAAATATGCTCAGGTTTCAAGAAGAAATATTCACATTTATTTCTTACTCTAGCTAGACAAAAAAAAACCCCGAAAAAAACAACCCGAAGAAAAAACACAAAACAAAAAACAAACAAAAAACCCCACATTAAATATATTAGTTTAAAGGGACACACCCTAGTTACAGTTATTTATTAACCATTACGGCGTTGTTTTTCGCTATTAAACCCCATTTTTCACAAATAAAATTGCACTTTACTTACATTTTATTATTTAGAATACACATTTCCATTCACCTGAAGTGCTTTTTGGTAATCCTGATGTTTGTAAAACCACGAAATGCATTTTTTGCATTTTTTCACAAGACGTGCTATCGAGAAAAAACCGTTAAGCAAGCGAGATCCAATCTATTTTTAGAGGGAATCTTCCTGTGTAACGTCACAGATGTTGGTATACCACGTGACCGTTATTAGAGGCACTGATTTTCCGTGATCGCGGAATCGCGGACGGAATCGCGGAAATACCTATCTGAAACGGAATTCCCGATTTTTTTCCAAAACATTATTTAACTTTAAATAGCGCATTTGATTAATTAAAATTTATTTTTCGAACTAGAAACTAGACACCGACATCTGCCTGTGCTACGCTACGACACTAGTACCTTTGTATGTTACGCCAAATGTTTAATGTAGAGTATCTAGACGTTTTACCAGTCGTGTTTTCTCCGCTTATTCCCGGCGATTTAACGGGAAAAACCGAACATTGTGAGCTAAAATTGTTCGATATTTACTCAAGTGAAAGATATATTATGTTATGTTTGCTTATTAATTTTTAACATTTGCGGCATTGCCATATTTCCGATCTCACAAAGGAATGCAGTAGTATGCCAGGCTTTGTTCAAAATAAATTATATAAGGGAAGTGGTTTATAATGTGATTGTTTGTAATTATTTTCTCGATAATATCGTAAAGAAAACCGAAAATGTCCGAAATCTGTGTGAAACAAAAACAGAATTTGTTTAATACTGAAACGGAAAAACCCGGATTTTGTAACATTATGAAACGGAAAATGGCAAAAATCTGAAACGGAAAATCAGTGCCTCTACGTTATCATTTTGGTTCGGCTTGTTTTCTCGTGCACGTTTCGCGCAATCAACATCCGATTTGTTGTTGTTCATTTGTGAGATTTTTCTTCACAGTTCGTGAACATTTTCAGTAACAATAAAGTTCAGACAAGTAAGTGTCTCAATACAAAACGTTACAAACCCTTAAAACCAATAATTTTGCTAAGTCTTACGATATCTGGAGAGGGGATACAACCAGGACAGAACAGTTGGAACATGTCCAGGAGAGGTGAAAAGAACGCACCCCAAGTCTGTGCGCACTCTGTGAAATTTGTCGTGACGTAGGCATTGTTGTGCTTCGAGCGACATCTACCGGTGACATCAGAATACTAACTTTCAAAATTATTTCAAGCAATTGGGACATGGGGATTCCCATGGTATTTATCGATATAAAACCTGCTTTTTCACTCCATTTGATAAAAACGTGATCTAAGTGTGTTACAGGTTTGTAGATTAACCAAATTATAATTTATTTTCGCTGGATGGAACTAGGGTGTGCGGCTTTAATTACGAAAATAAATCTTCAACTAAAGATACATTTTATGGGTATTTTGCTTGAAAGTTAAGTAATATTTGTATTTTTAATTAATAATAGTCACCATTTTTCACATTCTGTAATAATGGGATACAAATGCTCTCATAATAATAAAACATGGCGATATCTGCATTCGAGAGAGATGGACCTTTTTATATATTTAGTGGGTTTTTTAGTCATTCAACCAACATGTCTAAGTTTGTTAATACACGTATATTTTGTTCTCGCATATATAATCAATAATCAGATAGCTATGTATAAGCCTCCGTGGCCTAATGGATAAGGCATCGGCCTCCTAAACTATTATGATTGTTGTGAGTGATAGCCGGGGATTGTGGGTTCGAGTCCCGTCGGACGTTAATTTTATCTAACTCTCCCCCACTTTTTTGACACAATTAATCAAAAAGTTAAACGTATGTTTAATATACCGACACCACTGGAGCACATTGATATACAAATGTATTAATCAGTCTTTGAGAGGGGGCGAGACGTAGCTTAGTGGTACACCGTTCGCTCGATGCGCGGTCGGTCTGTGATCGACAACCAGTGCACCACGACTGGTATATCAAAGGCCGTGGTATGTGCTATCCTGTCTGTGGGATGGTGCATATAAAAGATCCCTTGCTGCTAATCAGGAAGAGAAGCCCATGAAGTGGTGACAGCGGGTTTCCTCTCAATATCTGTGTGGTACGTAACCATATGTCTGACGCCATATAACCGTAAATAAAATGTGTTGAGTGCGTCGTTAAATAAAACATTTCTTTAAGTCTTTGAGAGAGTCCGCTACAATTTTCAAATAGCAGAAAGGGATCTGTTATATGAACTTTCCCCACAGACACGACAGCACATACCACGCCCTTTGATATACCAGTAGTGGAGCACTGGTTAGGACGGGGAAGACACAACCAGAGAATGGGCTCACTGAGGTGATTCGATCCTACGACGAGCTCAATCTCGCTCTCAAGCGAAACGTTTGCTGGCTGAACTTGGAGTCAGTCTAACATAATTTGGAAAAAGGGTGGGGTTATGTCGGTCAGTGGTAACTGTTTTTTCCCATCCCAACCAGTACTCCGCACTATCTCTCGGTCGAATGTCGACATAACCATGTGTTAGACACCAAATAGCGTTAATAAAGTTTAAAATATGCTCAGGTTTCAAGAAAAAATATTTACATTTATTTCTTACTCTAGCTAGACAAAAAAACAAAAAACAAAAAAACCCACGAAGAAATAACACAAAACAAAAAACAAAAACAAAAACCCCCACATTAAATATATTAATTTATTTACGAAAATAAATCTTCAACTAAAAATACATTTTATGTGTATTTTGCTTGAAAGTTAAGTAATATTTGTATTTTTAATTAATAATAGTCACCATTTTTCACATTCTGTAATAATGGGATACAAATCCTCTCATAATAATAAAACATGGCGATATCTGCATTTGAGAGAAATGGACTTTTTTTTTTAATATTTAGTGTTTTTTTTAGTCATTCAACCAACATGTCTAAGTTTGTTAATACACGTATATTTTGTTCTCGCATTTAACTTGTTATGGCCTATCTTGGACATTCCTGAGTTTGCTGCACTTTTTAAGATGTTATCGACTAACAGACTTTTTAACGATTGTAATTACATATCAAATATATTTTTCTGCATAAAATATTAGTGGCTGTATATTAAACATATTTCTGGTCGTTCTAATATTTGTACTAGGTTAAATTTCATCTTATTTCCTAAAATGTTGTTTTTTTCGTAGACCTACAAAATTATTTGAAGACAAAATCCAGTTTGGTCTTCTTACAAATATTAAGACACCAGAATTAATCATATAAATATTTTATTACAATGCAGCAAACTCAGGAATGTCCCTTTAACATCCCCTGCTCATCAGGGCAAATACATTTTCTTTTTTAACCTGGCCACTCTTAGTTTTTATAATTTTTTTGTGCCATACTCTACATATCCTAAAATTAGTGTTGGGAATCAGTTTATACCAACCGATCAACTTTTAATTATGTTATGAACTCAAGAATTTGCACATGTATACTAGTGTTCACCAGGACAGACCCAACAAATTGCAAATTTTACATTTAATATTACTTTTCTTTATATACATATGAAAACACCAACACCATCATATAAAATGGAGGATAAATTAGTCACTTAGGACTGAAAATGTAACATTAAGTCGACAAATCTGTAGTGCATCATCACAGTTCAAGGTATTTGAATTCGAAGGAGATGATGAAAAAGTCAAGTACTTTACAGGCCTGCCGAAATTTACACTGTTAATTTCCATTTTCCATTTCTTGGAATCATGTTTGCCAATGAAGCAGTCTTTGGATAAATTTCAGATTTTGATCTTATGTTTAATGCGTTTACGATTGAATTTGTCTTTACAGTTATTGGCCTATCAGTTTAATGTGTCACAAAGCACAGTTGCTAGATACTTTGCAGAAACAATTTCTGTGATGTACATAAAAATGAAGCCCCTTGTTTCTTGGCCAGAACGTGATGAATTAATTAAAACAATGCCAATGCAATTTCGTAAAAATTTTGGTACTAAGGTAGCAATCATTATAGACTGTTTTGAACTTTTTATTGATAGACCTTCAAATGTACTAGCAAGAGCCCAAACCTGGTCGAGCTATAAACATCATAACACTGCAAAATATTTAATTGGCATCACCCCACAAGGGTCCATATCATTCATATCATTAGGATGGGGAGGTCCTGTAAGCGATAAATATATCACTGAAAACTGTTCCTTTCTGTCACGTTTTGCCTGGTGACATCATTATGGCAGATCGAGGTTTTGATATATCTGACACACTAGGGAGTGTATGTGCTGAAGCACGAATACCAGCATTCACAAAAGGAAAAAGCCAACTGTCACCACTAGATGTTGAAAGTACCCGGAAACTGGCCAGTAATCGAATACATGTGGAACGTGTAATTGGAATGGTTCACCAAAATACACCATTCTTAGTGCTACACTTCCAATTGAATTTCTGATCACTAAAGAAGGAGAAA
>NC_054708.1:17128208-17251831 GCF_016097555.1 Gigantopelta aegis | reverse complement strand
ATACCAGTAGTGGAGCACTGGTTAGGACGGGGAAGACACAACCAGAGAATGGGCTCACTGAGGTGATTCGATCCTACGACGAGCTCAATCTCGCTCTCAAGCGAAACGTTTGCTGGCTGAACTTGGAGTCAGTCTAACATAATTTGGAAAAAGGGTGGGGTTATGTCGGTCAGTGGTAACTGTTTTTTCCCATCCCAACCAGTACTCCGCACTATCTCTCGGTCGAATGTCGACATAACCATGTGTTAGACACCAAATAGCGTTAATAAAGTTTAAAATATGCTCAGGTTTCAAGAAAAAATATTTACATTTATTTCTTACTCTAGCTAGACAAAAAAACAAAAAACAAAAAAACCCACGAAGAAATAACACAAAACAAAAAACAAAAACAAAAACCCCCACATTAAATATATTAATTTATTTACGAAAATAAATCTTCAACTAAAAATACATTTTATGTGTATTTTGCTTGAAAGTTAAGTAATATTTGTATTTTTAATTAATAATAGTCACCATTTTTCGCATTCTGTAATAATGGGATACACATGCTCTCATAATAATGAAACATAGCGATATTTGCATATGAAAGGGATAGACTCTTTTTTTTATATTTAGTTTTTTTTTAGTCATTTAACCAAAATGTCTAAGTTTGTTAATACACGTATATTTTGTTTCTCGCATATATAATCAATAATCAGAAAGATAGATATAAGCCCTCGTGGCCTAATAGATAAGGCATCGGCCTCCTAAACAACGATGACTGTTGTGAGTGTTATCCGGGGATTGTAGGTTCGAGTCCCGCCGGAGGTTACTTTCATCTCACTTTGCTGACACATTTAAAACAACATTCCCTGGAATATATTATTATTTAAGCATATAGAATGGAAAATCCAATTACGTTTGGTGCATATATGACGCCGCACTCCGCATGGTTTCACTACGCTGGCTTATCCTGGTCATAAACAAAGCCAGTATTTTGAAAGTGGAACACTTTTGACGGGCTCGTACCGATCTCGGTTTTCATTAGCTTATCACAAGTATAGAATTCCCCAACAAGAGATCACGTGAGATTTCGCAATTTTTGAACAAATTTAACTGTCTTGATTGAGGGGTCGTCTCATATCTCCAAAACATATTTATATCCATAAAGATATAGTACAACGCCTTTCCAGGGGTCGGTGAGTGGGGGATTTGCCTTAAGATTTTGACAGTGGCCAGCTGTTGGCCAGCTGTTGGCATACGCGTTACATGTAAGGGGGTGTTACTAATTACGCAACGCTCTAGGGGTAGAGGAAGAGGGTACTGTGTTCGATTTACGTAACATTTTTTCAAGACTATATGTTATTTTTATTCATTACTTAGACCTAAAAAAGTGGTTTTTGGAAATGCGCGGTCAGTCTAGGATCGATCCCCATCGGCGGGTATACAAAAAGACCATGGTATGTGATATCCTGTCTGTGGGATGGTACATATAAACGATCCCTTGCTAAAAAAAACAATGTAGCGGGTTTCCAAGGCGCGTGTGCAGGGCCATGCTTCCCCCAAAAATACATTTCAAATTTTTTTTAAAGCTTGGGCAAGTAAGGGTTTCGACCTCCAATACCCTCCTCCTGCACATGCACCCGATTCCTCTCTAAGATTATATATAAAAATTACCAAATGTTAGATGGAAGGAAGGATAGGATATGTTTTATTTAACGACGCACTCAACACATTTTATTTACGGTTGTATGGGGTCGGATGATTATTAAATCAATATGCTTTATCTTTGATGTCGTTAAGCAAGCCCCACCCCCCCCAAACTTTACCCTTTCCAAACGAAATGATATTTATTTGAATTTGTCGATTTTAACACGTAAAATTAAGAAGTGAAAACGTTCATTGTCTACTTTAGTATATTTTATTTTAAAAATATATACATGATTAATGTGTTACTAGTATACAAACTAAACTTTGAAAGTTCTACTAACATTTGATAAAATATCAATTCTGAAATAGGAAGGTACGACTGTCGATAATACGTTGTCAAGATCAAACCGGTTTTAACTAAAGACTCTAGTACCGTCTAGCGTCCAATGGAAATACCTAGTAAGTCACATTTTGCCAAAAAAAATGAGTTACGGTCAAAATGGGACTTACTAGGTTTGTTCCAACGTAAATTCATTACAATCATTTGAAAAATGTTCACCAGTGCTTCCGTATTGCAGAGGAAAAATATAGCAAGTCCACCACCTTGACAGACATCCAAAGGTAAAACCTAGTAAGATCACTTGCTAGCTTTTTCCATTGTGCATTCCACAGGCATCTTGTGAGTTGCTAGGTTTTTAGATCTTGCCTCTGCCTATATAAAATGTGTCGTCTTGTGTGGGTCGAAGAAGGTTCTATTCTGGATTGATAACTGCACGGGACAGAAAAAAAACCTGGACACTTTTTACAGTTCTTGTGTCATGCGTAAATTCTGAATGGGGCCCAGACATGATAAAAATCAAATATCTTGTAAAGGGTCATACATACATGGCTGCTGATAATGTGCACGGTCGAACTGGGATCAAAATGCGGAAGGCATATGAGATCCACACCTTTGATGATTTCGTTGATCTGGTTGACAAATCTGCCAAAGATATTAAGCCAGTAGTTTTGCAGGTCACTGATTTCTATGATTTCCAGGCAGGAAATAAATCTCGGAATTCCAAATCGGTCACAATGCCTGTCCTGAGCAATATTGTTGAGGTTGAATTTAGGAAGTCCTCTGCATCCTTGTATTTCAAAGAAGAATCATTTGAGAATCCAACCAAGGAAGTCGCATTTCTGAAGCGGAATTTTGTTGCTGAAATGCCAAGCAAACACACCACCCCTCGAGGTATTCCTGCCGCAAAGAAACGAGATATCGTCAACTTGTTGCAGTCAGGTGTACTTCCAGCAAAGAAGAAATTTTGGCTAGATATCCTTAGAGGCCGATGTCCCAGATCTTACAGACAATAATTCCTAGGATATGGGATCTATACTTTCATGACTTTCATGTCATTAAAACAACTATTGTAATGAAACCTACACGATGACATGTTTCATGTATATTTACTGGCATGGCTAGGATATGTAGCTATAGGCCAAAGCTCCAAGCCAGTCATCACGATGTATGGGCATAGGCCTGTATTCATCATCTTTAGGGTAAATGTTTAAATCCTGAAAGAAATAAAACTTGTATTTTTTTAATTATGATTTCATTATGTACTTCCACACACTTCCACACCTCACTAACTGATGATACTGCTCCGAACTGTGACTTACTATGTTTTACATTTGCATGAATGCCAAGGTAAAACATAGTAAATCACACTAAATCATGTTATGTAAAATATTTTGGACTGCCTCTAAAAGGTATTTCAGAACAATTGATAAATAGTGTTTTCCACCATCAAATTCCTCAAAAGTATCTCAGTGAATCTTTATGTAAGGGTTAGTCACATATACCCATTTTTCTCTAAAGTGAGAAAATGTGACTTACTAGGTATTTCCATTGGACGCTAGCCGTATCCTCAACCAAACGTTCTTCGTACAACGCAAGATTTCTCTTTTAATTTTTTGACTGAAACTGACAACAGGCTGTCGTTTGTGCTTTGCCGAGCTATGGCGGCACAGGCGACGAATCGAGTGTATACTTTTGACGATCTCCGTTCATAGCGAACACACACGAGTTTTTTAAAAGTGCATTTGAGCTTGTATTTCATATTTGTACATGATGTTATAATATGGTAACCAGAGAATGCAACTTTAAAGTTTAAAATATGCTCACGTTTCAAGAAGAAACATTCAGATTTATTCCTTACTCTAGCTGGACAAAAAAACAGAAAAGAAAAGAAAAAAAAGAAAAAAAAGAAAATGGCATTATCAAACTAAAGACATACTTTTTAGATTTTGTTTTTTGTTTTTTAGAAAAGAGGTGGGGACATCTGCGCCTTTGCCCCTACCGCTGGGTACGACAATGTTCTGCAAGTTTTAAAAATGGAACCGTTAACAGAAAAGAATGACAACAAACAGACTAATATTCGATTACCCCAGCCTACGTTTGTAACTGTCCACGATGTCAAAGGCATCCCGAGTTAATTGAAGGATTTAAGCCCCATAAAAACAAGTTGGTTTATCATTTGTCATTTAACCCCAGGAGCAGCAGGAAGTTGAACGCATAGTTCGATCAATTTAAAGAAAGAGAAGCAAGTAAACTATTGCCTAAATCTTTTCTCTTTTCCAGCCACGATAATTATAATGTCACGATAACACAATTTACGAAAGTTACAAGTTGCACAGCTCGCCAAAACCCCATTAAATTCAACTTTTGTTACTTCGGATGTTTTCGCTTAATTCGTCCGAAACTCATTTTAGCTGTTCTCTGACACCACGTGGGAAGGGCAGAGAACTCTAACTCAAAGAAGTTTTGTCACTACACTCACCGCCTGTCAGTTTGAGCGGTGTGATTTCTTTTAATTTGGTTCAATTTTGTAGACGAGTTACAGCACGCGACATAGTGTCGTCTGGAATCCGTCTGTGGCACGTTTCGCCAAAGATTCTTGCTTCAAAACCCCGACAGTTGTGTCGTATGTTAACCATGATCAGCGCCAGTTTCGATTTTCTTATGCCAAAGATGATCACATTTTAATCAGTCAGACCAAACATTTCCTGAAGGTGGTGCCGTGGTATTTTCCATATCTTAACCATTCACAATTAGAAATAACTGCTGCAGTTAACAACAGACGTCTGCAGTATCGTGTTATTTTGTTCCTTCTCCTAGTGGTGTTGATTTATTTAAATGGTGAGCGATTGCGTTTATTCATGAATATTTTAAATCATTAATACTGTTTTCGTCTTTCTGTCTGATGAGACTCTCCCATGCTGTTCCAGAATCTATCACATTGGCTGTGTTGGAGTTGATGGGGGCGAGACGTAGCCCAGTGGTACAGCGCTCGCTTGATGCGCGGTCGGTGTGGGATCGATCCCCGTCGGTGGGCCCATTGGGCTATTTCTCGTTCCAGCCAGTGCACCACGACTGGTATATCAAAAGCCGTGGTATGTGCTATCCTGTCTGTGGGATGATGCATATAAAAGATCCCTTGTTGCTAATCGAAAAGAGTAGCCCATGAAGTGGCGACAGTGGGTTTCCTCTCTCAATATCTGTGTGGTCCTTAACCATATGTCTGACGCCATATAACCGTAAATAAAATGTGTTGAGTGCGTCGTTAAATAAAACATTTCTTTTTTGTTGGAGTTGATCGTTTCCTATACCTACCACTCACAAAATAAAATGCTATTTTAACCATCTATGTTAAAAATATTTATGCCTAGAAAGAAAAAAAACGTAATCTCATAGAGTATGAAACATAAATAAGGCTACATTTCATTTCTCATTTCGTATTAAACTTGATTTTCGTACTTATATCTAATTACTCGTTCCAGCCAGTGCACCACGACTGGTACATCAAAGGCCCTCGTATGTACTATCCTGTCTGTGGGATGGTGCATATAAAAAGATCCCTTGCTACTAAAGGAAAAGAAGTAGCGGGTTTCCTCTCTAAGACTAAATGTCAAATAATTACCAAATGTTTGACATCCAATAGCCGATGATTAAAAATCAATGTACTCTAGTGATGTCGTTATACAAAACAAACTTTAACTTTTATATCCAGTTGAGGTTCAAGGACACTTTCCTGGGCACTCACCTCATATATCTGAGTTAAGTCAGCGATTAGTGAGAGAGATATTAGTGTTGTGGCCTCACACCTCTTTACTGAGCCGTTAAAACGCAATCTGGGTAAGAGGCAGTGCCAAGGTGCGAACCCAGTACCTACCAACTGTAAGACCAATGGCTGTTTGACCACTACGCCACCGACGCTGGTTATGTGAACAAGTCTAGAACAGCTCTTGGCTACGATCCTAATAAGAGTCCAACGGCCTCAGTGGTGTGGCGGTAAAGCCATTGGAATTAAAGCTGGTAGGTTCTGGGTTCGCATTCCGGTAACGGCTCCCATCCAGAGTGAGTTTACTGACTGGATAGGCAAGTGCAAGGCCACTGCACCGACGTCTCTCTCTCTCTCTCTCTCTCTCTCTCTCTCTCTCTCTCTCTCTCTCTCTCTCTCTCTCTCTCTCTCTCTCTCTCTCTCTCTCACACTAACCACTAACCCACTGTCCAGGACGGATGACCCAGATAGCAGAGGTGTGTGTACTCAGGGCAACCTGCGTGAACCTTGTTTGGAAATGAGTATCCCGTTGTACACAGGAAAGCCATTGAAGGGATTTCTCGATTTTTTAGCCATTTTAAAAGGTTTTAAGCACATAAAATATTTTTAAATTATTAAAATTACAATTTACTTACTTTTCCTGTTTAGAACATGAATATATCTATATAACCAATGCATTTCTGGACATCGTAATGTTTTGTCTCAATATCGAGTTTTGTCTAAAATGATCTAATACACATTTTTTACCAAAGATCAAGCAACATTTGAAATAATTCGGCCAAAGGTCATTCCAATTGTAGTTTTCCGTTTAATGCCTTATATTTAAAACATGTTAACGTAGGATTGTGTTTTTATTAAAAAAACAAAACACAAAACAAACAACAACAAACAAAACAGGAACGAACAGAATGTGTGTTTGTTTTGTTGGAGTGAGAAGAACAAACGGAAGTCTTGCTAGGGCTAAAAACGCAGAATAGTTTCTTTAAGACAAAACAGCAAAAATTAAACAGAAAACAAAATTATACCAAATATACAAATAATTCTTAATATGGAATAAATATAATGAATTATATTAAATAAAATTACGTGCTGTCTTGCCAGAAAAAAGAAGACAATCGGAAGATGAGGACAGTTAGTGCAGAAGAATATTTTGCTTCTGATCTAGAAGTCGAATTAAGTTTCAAATCTAGACACTAGTCAGTTCTTTTATTTGTTGAAGGTGAGTAGGTGGGGGTATTATAATGGCCTGAGACTTCACAAAGTTGGAAGTGATCTTGGAGATGCCCCGCGAAAATAGTTAGCCAAATCTTGAACCATTAATTACGTAAACCGTCTTCGTGCCAAGTCTGATGGAAACAATTAAATTACCGTAAGTCGTTAATTAATTATTCACGTTTACGCTTACGTACCAGGGAAAACAAACAATTAGTAATGAAATGAAATGCACATGGGTTTTGCAGATGCAATTTCACGGAATAAAAAAAAAAGCCTGGATCGCGGGGAATTGCATGGGTGGACCTACTCGGGATTAATCGATACAAGATGTGTAGAAGAATTCTCAAGGTTTTTATTCTGATGACGCGTACAAATTCTGTGAAGACCAACATCATCATGACAAACTCTATGGCTTCTAGTCTTGGCAAATACCGGGCCTTCCAGTAACATGATATCGTTCTTATATCCGGAGGAGGGAAGTAGCCCATTGGCAATGCGCTCGCCAGATGCGCTGTCGGTCTAGGATCGATCCCCGTCGGTGGGCTCTTTGGGCTATTTATCTTTTCAGCTAGTGCACCACGACTGGTATATCAAAGGCCGTGGTATATACTATCCTGTCTGTGGGATGGTGCCATAAAAGACCTAAAAGATCCCTAAATTTGATACTAATGAAATTTTTTTTAGACATCAAATGATTCCTAATATGCCGAAATAACGTTAAAATATTTCTTTCATATTCTGTAAAGTTTATTGGATTGAATTTTGTTTCATAGAAAAATTGAGATTCGCACACAGAACACCAACCAACCAACCAACAACAGAAGAAACAAAAGCAACAACTAATATACATATATACTTTTATCCATTTATTTAGTTTCATACTTAATAAATGCTTTAAAAGTTTAAGCACGTTGTCCTTGACAGATATCGGGAATATGGACTGTTTAGGACATATCTATGGCGGAAGAAGTCAGTGTAATGAAAACAACATTGCTCCTTTAATTTAAGGATTTTCACATTTACAGTTGATTTAAATTTTCGTTTTAGAGAAATAGAAACTCGCATACAGGACACCTAACCATTTAACCAACTAACCAATTAAACAATCAACCAACCAACTCGGTAACGAACGAACGAACGAATCAACCAACCGACCAAAGAACCGACGAACGAACGAAGCAAGCAAGCAACCAACCAACCAACCAATCAACTAGCCAACTAACAAACCAACTAACTAACCAACCAACTAACCAACCAACCAATTAACTAACGAACTAACCAACCAACCATCCAACCAATCATTTAACCAACTAACAAACAAACAAACCATCCAACTAACCAGGGATACAAAACCCAGCACCCAAGTGACTGAAAACAGGTGGTTTAACCACTTAACAAGCGAGGAAACGTATGTGTGTAATAAACGCCGGGGAGGACCGGTTCGGCCATCTCAAGTGGTAGCAGCATTGTCCGTCTAATTTAAGACATTTCACATTTAAAGTGGATTGATATTTGCTACAAAGAGAAATACAGACTCACATACATAACTAACCAACACTAACTAACTAACTAACGAAGGAACGAACGAACGAACCAACCAACCAACTAACCGACCAACCATCCAACCACCTAACCATCCAACCAACTAACCAACCAACCAACTAAACAACCAACCAACCATCCACCCATCCAACCAACCATCGAACCAACCAACAAACCAACCAACTAACCAATCAACCAACCAACCAACCAACCAACCAATGAACTATCCAACCAACCAACAAACGAAACAACCAATGAACTTACCAACCAACCAACCAACCAACTAACCTTGCATCCACTATGAGTCTGAGACTACACTAGGATGCCAACCCAGCACGTAAGCGAGTGGAAACAGGTGGTTTAACCACTTAACAAGCGAGAACACCCGCGTGTCTAATAAACGCCGGGGAGGACAGCTTCGGCCATCTCGAGACCGAGCTCTAAATTGAGTGCACGATGTCATATTACTTGTTTTCGCCTATTATCGATATGCCATTTTGTCTCGTATTAACGTCAAGGTTCTTAATTTTGCCAAAAGCTTTATAGCCAAGAGGGCACACATGTCGCGGCTGACCGGATCAATAAAGAAATTATATGCCCACCGTGAAATCACGGGTCTGGAATGTAAGTGTGTGTAACACATGTGGTTGGTTTGAGGGTTCTATAGTTGTCGTGTCACGGCAGGTGGTGCAGTTCTCAAGGCATCGGTGGTGTAGTGGTTAAGCCATTGGACGTAAGGCTAGTAGGTACTGGTTTCGCATCCCGATACCGGCTCCCACCCAAAGCGAGTTTAAGGGGAAATGTAACGTGGTCCAATAGCCGATGATTCATAAATCAATGTGGACACTGTAACTTCACTTTTGCTAAACTCCGTGTTCAGACCGTGCCTCGTCTACAGTTAAAAGTTTGTTTGTTTTATTTAACAACACCACTAGAGCACATTGAGTAATTAATCATTGGCTGCAGGAGGTCAAACATTTGGTTCTCTTAGAGGAAACCTGCTACTTTTCTCCATTAGCAGAATGGGATCTTTTATATCCACTTTCCCACAGACAGGACAACACACACCACGGTCTTTGGTTATTCCGGAAAAACCCCAGTCAGATAATGGGTTTACTAAGGTGGTTCCCACAGGTTAGTATATACAACAGCCTTTGATATACCAGTCGTAGTGCATTGATGGAACGAAAAATAGCCCAATGAGGATCGATCCTAGACTGACCGCGCATCAGGTGAACTCTTTTCCACTGGGCTACGCCCCGCCCTGCCTCGTTTACGGATAATAACTAGGTAGCAGCTTACGCAAGTCTAGCTTTGTCTGTGGGAGGAAGACATTAAAACTGAAAAAGAAAAGCAAAAAGCTAAGCGTAACGCGTAACGATCTCGTAAGACGAATATCGAATTTCCTCTCTGTAAATGAGTTTTTCGTTTCGTGCAAAGATAGAGTTGACTTTGATAACAACTATCTGGACTTCTTGACAAATTGTCAGCTCTAAAATGTGTAAATAAAGAAGTCAGAGGATGAAGAATGGCGGTTTAGCTAAAACTGATTTCGTAAAACTTCAGCGTAATCGTTGGCGCGGAGCACACATTTGTTATCAAATAATACAATACATGCATCTGCAGTTGAGTGTATAGATATAATGGCTAAAGCCATCCATCCAAGCAAACATCAATACTTTTTATGAAGATTTTTTGGAGCATAGAAACAAAACGGTGAACATTTATAAAATAGCTAAACTATTTACGGTTAGCAAACTCAATAATGGCCATTTGGGACCACAATCTCTTGAGTTCAATAAAAAAACATTATCATCTCCTCAAAAATTTTCTCAATAACTTATATATATATTATTCACACATCTCTGTTTTAAGTCGGGGCGGGAAGTGGTAAAGCGCTCCACTGTTACGCGGTCGGTCAAGGATCGATTCCCGTCGGTAGACTCATTGAGCTATTTCTCATTCCAGCCAGTGCACTACAAATGTTACCTGCAATGCTGTCTGTGGGATGGTGCATATAAAAGATTCCTTGCTATTAATGAATAAATATAGCGGGTCTCCTCTCTAAGACTGTCAGAAGTACCAAATATTTAACATCCAATGGCCGATGATTAATATATCAATGTGTTCTAGTTAAACAATTTTTTATATTTTTTACTGTGTTAAGTCGGACATTAAAACTGAAGACTGGACATTAACCATGCAGGACAACCAACTATCTGGAATATTTCGAAAAATCCAAAATGATCTAGTATCCGGAATTGTAAAATAATTTATTAATACCAAATATCCGGAATTTCCATCAAACTTTCTACAAATAAAATATCAATAAAAAGTCCACCATTTTCTACTACGTGTATATTATCAGATATAAGACTGAACGTGAACACTACGTGTCTTTATTTCTACTGTGTGGGTATTTATTTCATCAGCCCATCAAGGAAAGTTGTTCTAACAAGTGGACTAAAGCAAACAAATATATAATGTTGTGTGTTCGTTTACACGTTAATTTTTCTGAAGGATTAAAAACATCATTATGATAGACATGTAGAAAAAACTCAAACTATAAAATAAATTATTAATCAATAATAACTGAGCAGATACTTTCTTTAATATGTGGTATTGAATTGGATATTAAAAACCCCACTGTTTAAACGTCTCGATTAACTGCAGTCACAGCCCTATGAAATCGCACATACGTAATGGTCTACTTTTGTGGCACTAGATGCACATGATGCCCATTACATGAACTGTCGTCTGTGGAGACAAGTTGCTTCCATTGTGTAGTAATTAAGAAAATAATAATACATGTAACACAATTACCGTTAAAGTATGTTTGACGCTTGGTTATTGTTATTGTTATGTGTATATGTATATGTATTTATGTGTGTTCGCGTATATTTTTGTGCGTGTGCAGTATGATAATTGTTTAATATCATACATAGCTGTATTAATACCATTGCATATGTTACATTGTGCATAATCCTGAATTTATTACATATATGTATTATACTGTATACATATATATGTATCTCCTGTAAAACCCATCTTGTCACTGTCAAATATTGTTATAGCATATTCCCCATATGCCTGGGGAAAATAAAGTTCTGTTCTGTTCTGTTCTGTTACATGAAATGTAATTCCTATAAAAATGCCAGTTTATCGTTATTATCAACTAAGCAATGTTATAAGTCAAGACAAAGCAATTGATAATTTGGATGGGGTGGGGGTAATACATGATCAATAGGCGCCGGAAGCGGGATTGAGCATTTCCCCCTTCCACCGCCGACCCGCACCCCCATTCAACTCTAAAGACATGGCCGCGAAGGCTGAAAATAGTGTATTTTAACACCTGGAATTAAGAATGTTTCTCGGGGGAGCAGGCACCTGAACCTTCTAACAAGATTAAAATGTTTGCTTCGCTCAGGCTATCGCACTAACAGTGCCACCTCCTGCCCCTCTCCCCCATGATGCATTGCCCCCACCCCCAGTTGAAAATCAAAGTCATATATAGCTGCCCAGTCCCGTTTCTAACGATGTATCCAACTATCAAACGATTTCCATTATTAATGTTGTACTTCAGTATTAGGGTCACACGATTATTAATACCAATCTTAATAAGTCCCACTGGTATTGAAAATGTTTCATTATTTATTTTACTTATTATAAAGTTGTATTTAAAAGGAGCGGTTTTTTGTGTTTTTGATTTTTTTTTTTGGCACTCTTTAGATTAAAATGGAAATGTAGGTTTGCGAGCACACAAACAAACCAAAACACCCCAAACAATCCACAACCCCACCCCCAAACCTCCCACCTCAACCCTCCTCCCGAAAAAGACCTCAACCAAATAAAACCGTTTACGGTACTTATTCGTGTTTTAATTGTAATTATCTAGCTACCACACTATGCATTCTGTGCGACATTATGATACACTTTGTTCAAGGTCAAAATCACAGAGTGGTGTTCAATATATTGTACCAAACAGTATTGTATTGAACAACAAAATCCATAATATTAACAAATTACGAAAAATGCAACATAGTTATTACTACAGTTTATCTGTTTATAGTTCTTTATTGACATCGAGCTTTGCAGCTCATCTGTACAGAATACAAATACAAAATATAGGAGAAACCAGCTCCGATGAAACATTTAAAATAATATATACATGTAGCAAAAATGCTTTAAAAATATATCTTTGCTTAATTTGGCTGCTTTAAATAAATATTTTCTAAAATTATATAATCATGGATTGACTGTACTAGTTCTCACAAGAAACCCCCCCCCCCATAATGGTCACCGACAGGATTTGAACCCAAAGCAGTCTACTTGACGAGATTGCTCAAGGACGATCGCCACTTTGCAAGTGACGTCATCGGTCCAAGACGCTGGTTAATTCAAACATAACATTTTGAGAGAAAGCTCAGGCCATCAAACTGCTCCATGATCAAACGGCCGCAGGACCAGCGATCAAAGGAAGATAGCACCAGTGATCAATGCATTTTAATGGCTACGGACCTTATCGCATTAACATCTAGCTTGTGGTCAATTACTCTGATGTTTGTACACAATTTGTCCAGATTATTTATCGAACCCTTGCGAAGAAGTCGAATGGGTGATAATATTTCAAGGACCTTTGACCCACCATTGAGAAAAAGCTCCCCGACCGTGCCACCGAATATATAACCGAACGTTCGCATTTGTCTGTTCGCTTTTGGACAAGCGTAATTCGCTTCTTCATAAAAAATACGCAGCCAAAAGTATCAGTGCTTTGTTTTGCCAAGTCTTTCTGGAGCAGAAGTTATTTGCCTGCGGTTCTGATTCACTGAGTCCTGTAAACTTGGAAATGGTTTTATCTTAACGTATTCAGCGATTCGGAGGCCAGTTCGTGATATAACACGTCTCTGATTAATGTCGTATTTTGACCTGGTGGCCTCATTGACAATGATTTATTCCGTAACGTAATTTTCCAAATATCATTCTTTCTCAGAGACCTCGTTTTGAGCACCATATAACAGATTTGTCTTTTTTAGACTACAAATGAGTTGTATCTTGATGCTGATAAGTCGTCAGTGCTCCAAGACGGGCATGTCAAAAGTCATGGTAGGTGCTGTACTTTCCAACCAAGCGTGTATAAAATAGGTTTTCATACCGATCTATAGACGTTATAGGTGTACGGGGTCCCATTTTCTAAGTGTGTGTGTGTGGGGGGGGGGGGGGGGGGGGAGAGCAGGCTAATTTTTGCCCTAGACTGATTAACAACATTTATTCGTATTAGCATTACTGCCAAACAGCTATATAGGGTTATAAACGGACAACTACGCATTTGTACATGGGGCACAACTAGTATTGTGGGTAGTGATGGAAATACATGGTGAAAAGGTATCAAGTCATCTCATATTGCCTGAATATCTCGATAAATGTTTGCCCGAATTTGAGGATTTGCTCCAGCACTAGGGGGCAGATCCCCTCCCTCCCACCCCCGCTTGCGCCCCGTCTCGTACGTTTATGGTAGAAGTAGCGTAATGTAACCCATTAACCTCGATCCGGATCGAGCAATCCAATCAGTTGAATTGCGTAATCAGGACAGCGTGCTTTATCAAACAGCAGAAAATATTAACCAACGGTTCTTGTAGCAAAATGACCGACATAACATCGTAACATCTGTAGGCCTACATGTACGTACAGAGTGAATGTGGGCGGCATTTACATTACACCCATGCACACAGTACTAGTTGTGTTGACACACTTAGCAAGATTGGACAAACAGTCAATAAGACTTCAGCTGTTAAAACACACAAACACACATTGAAGTCCCCTCTTCATTTTACTGGAGGACCTTTTTCCCATGAAAAGATTTGTAAATACGATTTCTCTTTAGACCTACACTAACTTACATACGTCAATGTTACATGAAGTTAAATATTAGCAAATCAAACCTCAAACATTGGCTCTGTAATCTACGATGCTGCTGTACAGTATTGTTCCACAACAAATGTTGACTTTGTGTCAAGTCAATATTTTCTCCTGTCAGTATTTTTTTTTTACATCATCATACAGATAGAGAATGCTACACAATAATGGCTTGAACACTTCGGAGATGTGAAAAGAGAAGTCAGTTGCCACGACGTATTTTGGAGTCAGATATGATGTTACTTCTGCAAGCAGGATTGGGAAAGCAGTTTATACAGTAAACCGTAAAAATACTATCTTAACTAATTTACTGTTGGTGAAGGTTTTCGATGCAGGTGACAGGTATTGGAGATGAGGAGATTGTCAGAAGGGTGTAGAAAATGGGGGAGGGGGGGGGGGGGGGGTATTTAAAGATCGAATTATTAGTAGTAATAGTTGCACATCCAGTCGATTTCTCAATCGCAAAACCTCATTTTTACCCCCCCCACCCCCCCCACCCACATTACTTCGCTGTTATCCTAATCTAATATAGAACATGTTGACCTGAATTACGTCTCGAGTCACTACTTCAGTACAATTTTGCATACAATATGACGATCCTATTCAATATAATAGTGTTGTAGTTTTGTTTGCGATTGCGAACATGTACCTAGGCTCGTATTAGGGCCACAGAGAGGATTTTGAAGTGTGGAGCGATCAAGACCGCACTGTCTCTTGTCAAATTAAACACGAAGACGTACTTAATTTTTTCCGACACCACTAGAGCACATTGATTTATTAATCATCGGCTATTGGATATCAGACATTTGGTAATTTTGACATACAGTTCTAGGGAAGAAACTCTCAAAAATTTTCCCATTAGTATCAAGGAATCTTTTATATGCACCATCCACCAGACAGAATAGCACAGGGCTCGGCCTTTGATATAGCAGTCGTGGTACGAGAAAAAGCCCAACGGGTCCACCGACGAAGATCGACTCCAGTGTTAAATTTGAATTGTTTAAATGAATTGAATACATATTAAATACTTTTGTATATTTGTTTAGTAATGAAATCACTGAAGTTCACGAAGGTGTTAAATTTCTCTTAGTCTGCCATGATCCACGCATGCTCGGTCATTTCGTTTTTAAAACAAACCGCTCGTTGAAAACATTACTAGATGCGGACCCGAAACGCTATCACGCTTGTTGAGGACATTCGCATTTCTCCGTCAGACACCTCGATCATTCATCACAACGCTCGATACGTCATCACATTTTTTTTTAGTTGTATTTACAAATTACAGCTCTAACGATTTGTCTACAAGTCAAGAAACGTGTCATCAAATTGTACTCCATCTTGTCTCACAGCCCAGAGAAAGTCATTTACATCGAGGAAATCGGGGTTACGTTCATCTTCAGCTAACGCCAGATTGGACTTGGACTTGGAAACCATTTAACATGCAGGTTCAGGCAAGCTGTTTGAACACACGCCTATCTCTGGCGTAGGCGCTGGCGTGGGCCAGTTCTTTCGTCCAGGAGGGAAGTTGGTGAGGGTGAAGGAGGGGCTAGCACTCTCAAGCTGGTAAGAGCAAGGGAGCACAGACAGGCCGATTTGGGAACCAGAAGTGCACACGAAGGAATTTTGGTAGAACGGAATTTGAATTTTTTTCCTAGAAAGGTGATGGGCCGAATGTGAAACTTGATGCACAAGAATTTCTTAAGGTGATTGGGAATGGCTATAATTAGAATTTTACTATTTAGTGGTGTCCGATTTGTGTTAAAGGGCTTATGGAATGCTAATACTTGTAGAAGCTCGTTCAAGTTACCGTAAGCCGGTTTTTATAGCACAACGGCTTACGTTAACTATCGTTAACGGCGGAGGAACTATTCCCAGTGTTTGTCTTAAAGCTAGCCGATCATGGAAAAAATACTGCTGTTCTTAAATATAGACTCAAGAAATATTTTCTAAAATAATATCATTTGTACAATTGTGTATGTATTTTCTGTTTGTTCATAAACGTATGTATTGTAATTCTGTATTGTTTGTACCTAAGGATTAGGTTTTGCTAGCTGTGTTACCCTCACTAAATGTTGTTGTTGTTGTTGTTGTTGTCTGAAAGTGAATCCATTGCTGTCGTGTAGAATAACTTTTTATTAATTATTAAAATTACAAAATTCTTTCATTTTCTTGCCAAAAAAGATGAATATTTATAATCATTGCATTTCTGGCCATCATAATATTTATAGTAGCTTAATACATAAATTTGCTTTTGAAAATATTGAATGTCAATTTATTTTTGTTTCAACCATAAAACCCCCCCAAGATCCCCCCCCCCCCCCCCCCCCCCCCACCAAAAACAAACACAAAAAACATTGAAAAATAATTGGACCGCAAGGAATCCTAAGTGAACTTATCGATATGATGCTTTATATTTTTAACCTTCTAGTATTTGTTTAACACAGACGTGTTATGTGTAAGTAAACCCACTGTTTGGTTCAATGGCTACACACTAAGGATAGACCTTTAAATATGTCTCTACTAGCTGCTATTTCCCCCTAATATTAACGTGTCTTTTATTTTAGTTGTTTAGACGGAGAAAAACTGGGCGTTTGACAATTTGTTACTGGATTCGCAGAGACGAAGTCGATAGCTGTTTGTTAGACCACGCTTCCATATGATGTCAACGAATTGTTATTTTTAAAACGACAATACTGATGAATGCGTAGTTGTTAAAACTAACAAACGCAGTTGTGGAGTACGGTTTTATTTTTGTTAAATGTCAACGAGGATAAATAATGAGTGGCAGAGAGATTTTGTACACACTTTACCAGTTCACTTTTTAATTTGGGTAAATCACTTAAGGCAAAACTGAGTTGATCTGAGAGAAGGAATTAACATACAAGCGATAAATATATACACATTGACGTCAAATGTGTATTGCTTCCTGAAACATTTGGCAAGAATTTTATTCAATTACCACATTGACCAGTACAACATAATCTTAAACTCTGACCAGTACAAAGTATTAAACAAATATTTATTAGCGTATGCTGATATGCTAGTATTTGTTAGTATTTCAAAGTCTATGCCCTTGTATTTCAATAGGTAATGCATGCACGTAGAAAACTAAACCCACTACCACCTGTTACAAATTTAATTCAATGCCCCGTGGAACTTAAAGAATTAGACAGATGACAATTTAATTCCACTGCTCACACTTGTATAATAAACGACAGGAACTGCGCTCTATTTTTACCCTAGACAAATGTTTTGAAAACTCGGTCATCGCATTAGCATCATTATGATTTCCACAATACCCACTAACACACTGCACTGCGTCGGCTGACCTAGACGCCACAGTTCAAACTGACCGTCTGCAATTAATCCCAGAACCTATGACCTTGCATCCTCGGCCAGCATCCATCATAGATTATTACCCTCCTTTTAATATCATCACGCTGAATTTTCTTTATTGATCTAACAAGTCTCCACAGATGAAGCTTCTTGGCTGTAAACTATTCTGTAGTAGGCCTAATAAGAAAACTTGGAAGTAAGGTATGTATACGGCATAAACGGATATCGGGATTGTGTGGAAAGGAGCGAAAGAAATATTTCACGGTCTGTTTCAAGGTTTGACAGCATGTTAGCTGAAAGGTCAGAGAGCCAATCGTCCATTATGATCAGATGGATTAAAAAGTTCTAAATTACGCTGTAGGCCTGCACAGGCCAACTCGCGATGAAACACTTCGCTGACTGGAGTGACAAATGGTACTGAACCGTTTGAACCAGGAAATCCACAAAGGGCGCATCTTTTTTTAGTGTGCATTTCCTGCCAGTCTAATTTTCGTGTTATTCGTGGATTAGAGCCGTCAACGAATTTTAGAACGCAACGAAAATACAATACATGTATACATACAATTACGAATTCATGATACTACATTTTTTATGCATGCATTTTAAGTACCCAAATGGATGTGTATTTCAGCAAAACCACGAAAATGTATCTGGATTATTATCTGGATCCGCCTTTGCTAATCATAAATTGTGCTCTCTACCTAAGTGCACTACTGTAGGGCTAAGTGGTGATTGAAACAGGCCAAACTGTAGAGTCTGGGGGGATGGGGTCTTTGCTATCACACATCCATTTACTTGTGGATTTCAATTTGGTTACGTTCTCACCATTTCTGTTGAAGACATAGGCGATTGGTATGACACTGGAACGTCGCCTGAAAATGCTGAGGATGTCATGTCCGTCCCATCTTTTTACAAAAACGGGGTTTTGTTTGGTCATTAATTTCAGTTTGGTTTCACGCAAGAAGAAAAGTAAAAGTGTTTTAGAAATAACAAAACAATACTATTTTTGTGTGCAATTTAGAAAACAATCGGCTCAGAAATAAATAAGTTGTAGAAAATTCCATAGTATATATATAAAAAAGCATTCCCTGTAGGACGGACTATAGATCGCTCATCATCAAATTATTAGCTTGAATGTAAAGTAGCAAACAAATTAAAGAGCATTAGACAAACAACAGCAAACAAACCGGAAATGAACGCACCTTTTGACCCAGAACCGGTCATTGCCGCCTACTGTCCCATATGCATTGCCTCAAAATTTCACCATACATGAAATGTCCCTGTGGCACAGAAACACGAGATCCAGAGCACATACTACAAGAGTGTACCACATACACCATCGAGAGAAAACGCTCTTGGCCAATACCAATGCACTTTAGAGACAAGCTATGGGGAACCAAACGTGAACTGATCAACACCTCACAGTTCATCAGGAATATACAAATAGAAGAACAAGAAGAAGTCCACACCGTATCAGAAGGATGAAACTCGCGGCCTCCAAATAGACTACACCTACCAGACATTACTTATACACTCATGTGAGATGACCCGTTCAACGGTTGTATATCGAATTATTCAGCGTAAATTAAATGCAGATCACTTCTAAGGCCTGTGATTGGCTGTTACGAGATCAAGGTCATGACCCAAGTAACCATACACGCATTACGTCATTTTAGTACGTCATGTGTGTCTATAGCGTCATTAACCTAATACTAAGTGAAAGTCTTTCAACCTAATGTATTTTTGTTCAGTGTCTGTCCGTTAAACTATATTCAAAAATTACTTTTTCTAAGTGTGTAAGAAATAGAGAATACAAATACGAGTTGTAATATAAAAGGTCTGACACGAGAACGAGTATAGTATTTTATTTATTATACAGCATATCAATGAACAATAGCACATAATTACTTCCAAATAACTAAACAAGATATCAAAATGTACAGCAAAGGCCGGTGAAATGACAGTCTGCCAATTCATCTATCCATTAATCCCTCCATCAGTCTATCCATCCATCCATCCATCCATCCATCCACCCATCCCTCCAGTCATCCTTCCATCATTCGATAGTTTGGTCGGTCGGTCGATCATAAACATATAAGGCCGAATTTACAAAGCCTGTTTTAGACTTACACGCGTGTAACTATATACATTCACTTGCAATGCTTAAACGCCTGCGTTTAAGAAAAACAGAATTAGTAAATAATTCGGCCCATAATATTTATGTATTTGGTGAAATATTTAATATAGTTAAATACAAAACACAAAGCTAGATAGTGTTTACCAATTTCATTATGGTGTGACGTGTGCAATCCCGAAGCCAGTGGCCCAACTGAATAATAAAAAAACCCAGCAAGATTTTGCACATCAAATTATATTGATGGGCATTTGGGGCAAACAATAAACCTAGGAAGAGACGGGACTCCCACGATACCTCTATCACTAACTGCGTGGTATTTTCTAAAGAAAGTGATTTTCAAATGGAGACCCTGACTATAAAACAGAAATTGATGTTCAAAGACATTGACCATAACTGTGTTTCGGTCTCGTATATTTCGTAACGAGACATAGTTATGGCCTTGATAATTAAAGATGTCTTAGACTTGCAGTTTTCGATTAAACAGAAAGATCGTTTCCTACACGTAATATAGTTTAGTGAGGGTAAGCGGGCTCGGCGGTGTCGTGGTAAAGCCATCGGACATAAGGCTGGTAGGTACAGGGTTCGCAGCCCGGTACCGGCTCCCACCCAGAACGAGTTTTAACGACTCAATGGGTTGGTGTATGACAACTAACCACTATCCTGGAGAGACAGCCCAGATAGCTGAGTTGTGTGTCCAGGACAGCGTGCTTGAACTTGAATTGGATATAAGCACGAAAATAAGTTGAAATAAAAATACAAATAGTAAGGGTATGTAACTTGTTGCAGTTCATCTTACGTTTACTTTATCTGTTTTCATTCTTTTTCTTCTTCTTCTTCTTCTTCTTCTTCTTCTTCTTCTCCTTCTTCTTCTTCTTCTTCTTTCTTCTTCTGCTTCATCGTTATCTTCTTCTTCTTCTCCTTCTGCTTCTTCTTCTGCTTCTTCTTCTCCTTCTTCTGCTTCTTCTTCTCCTTCTTCTTCTTCTTCTTCTTCCTTCTTCTTCTCCTTTTCTTCTTCTTCCTTCTTCTTCTGCTTCTTCTTCTCCTTCTTCTTCTCCTTCTTCTGCTTCTTCTTCTGCTCTTCTTCTGCTTCATCGTTATCTTCTTCTTCTTCTCCTTCTTCTGCTTCTTCTTCTGCTTCTTCTTCTTCTTCTCCTTCTTCTGCTCCTTCTTTCTTCTCCTGCTTCATCGTTATCTTCTTCTTCTTGCTCCTTCTGCCTCTTCTCTCTTCTTTCTTCTTCTCTCCCCTCCTTCTGCTTCCTCTTCTGCTTCTTCTTCCTCTTCTCTGCTTCCCTTCTGCTTCATCTCCTTATCTTCTTCTCTTCTCCTCTTCCTGCTTCTTCTTCTGCTTCTTCTTCCTCTTCTTCTCCTTCTTCTGCTTCCCGTTCTCTTCTTCTTCCCTCCTTCTTCTTCTGCTTCATCGTGCCCTCTTCTTCTTTCTTCTCCTTCTGCTTCTCCTTCTCCTTCTTCCTCTTCTTCTTCTTTCTTCTTCTTCTTCCTCTTCTTCTGCTTCCCCTTCTGCTTCATCCGTTATCTTCCCCTTCTTCTTCTCCTTCTTCTGCTTCATCCTTTCCCCTTCTTCTTCTTCTTCTTCTTCTTCTTCTTCTTCCCCTGCTTCTGTCTTCTCCTTCATCCCCCTCTTCTGCTTCTCTTCTCCTTCTTCTGCTTCTTCTTCTTCCTTCTTCTTCTTCTTCTTCTGCTTCTTTTTCTGCTTCATCGTTATCTTCTTCTCCTTCTCTTCTTCTTCTGCCCCATCGTTATCTTCTTTCTTCTTCTTCTTCTTCTGCTTCTCTTCTGCTTCTTCGTTCCTCCCCCTCTTCTTCTTCCCCCCTTCTTCTGCTTTCTCTCCCCTTTCTTCTTCTTCTTCTGCTTTCTTCTTCTGTCCTTCTTCTTCTGCTCCCATCGTTATCTTTCTTCTTCCTCTTCTTCTTCTCTCCTTCTTCTGCTTCCCCTCTATCTTCTTCTTCTGTTTCTTCTTCTGCTTCCTCGTTATCTTCTTCTTCTTCCCTCTTCTTCTTTTTCTGCTTCTCTCTGTTTCTTCCTCTTCTTCTTTCTGCTTCTTTCCTCTGCCCCCCCGTTCCTTCTTCTTCTTCTTCTCCTTCCCCCCTCTTCCCCCCTTCTTCTTCTTCTTCTTCCTGCTTCTTCTTTCTGCCCTTTTCTTCTTCTTCATCGTTTCTTCTTCTTCTTCTGCTTCTTCTTCTTCTTCTCTTCTTTCTTCTTCTTCTCTTCCCTTCTGCTTCTTCTTCTGCTTCTTCTTCTGCTTCATCGTTATCTTCTTCTTCTTCCTTCTTCTCTCTTCTTCTCTTCCCCCCCCTCCCTCTTCCTTCCTCCTCCCTGCTTTCTCTGCTTCCTTTCCTTCTTCCCTTCTTCCTTCTTCTCTTTTCTTCTTCTTCTTCTGCTTCTTCCTTCCTCTTCTTCTTCTTTTCTGCTTCCTCTTCTGCCCCCTCCCTTTCCTCTTCTTCCTTCTTCTTTTTCTTCTGCCTTCATCCTTGATCTTCTGCCTTCTTCTCTGCCTGCATCTTCCTGCCTTCTTCTTCTTCCCCCTGCTTCATCCTTTCTTCTTCTTCTTCTTCTCTTCTTCTTCCTTCTTTCTCCTTCCCCCCTCTCTTCTTCTTCCTTTCTTCTTCTCCTTCTTCGTTGCCTCCTTCCTCTTTCTTCTCCTTCCCCCTCTCCTCTCGTTTCCTCTTCTTCTTCCCTCTGCTTCTTTTCTCCTTCTTCTGCTTCCCTCTCCTTCTGCTTCTTCCTTCTGCTTCCCCTTATCTTCTTCTTTTTCCTTTCTTCTTCTCTCTTCTTCTTCTTCTTCTCCCTCCTCTTCTTCTTCTGCTTCTCGTTCTTCTTCCTTCTTCTTCTGCTTTTTCTTCCTCTTCTTCTTCTTCTTCTTTCTTCTTCTTCCCTCTTCTTCTTCTTCTTCTTCTCCTTCTTCTTCTTCCCCCTTCTTCTCTTCTTCCTTCTTCTTCTTCTTCTTCTTCTCCCTTCTTCCCTTCTTCTTCTTCTTCTTCTTCTTCCTCCCCTCTTCCCTCTTCTTCTTCTCCTTCTTCTTTTCCCTTCTTCTTCTGCTTCCCTCTTCTTCTTCTTCTTCTGCTTCTTTTTCTTCTTCTTCTTCTTCTTCTTCTTTCTTTTTTCTTCTTCCTTCTTCTGCTTCATCTTATCTTCTTTTTCTTTCTTCTTCTTCTTCTCTTGCTTGCTTCTTTCTTCCTTCTTCTTCTTCTTCTTTCTTCTTCTTCTGCTTCTTCTTCTGCTTCTTCTTCTTCTTCTTCTTCTTCTTCTTCTTCTTCTTCTTCTTCTTCTTCTTCTTCTTCTTCTTCTTCTTCTGCTTCATCGTTATCTTCTTCTTCTTCTCCTTCTTCTGCTGCTTCTGTTTCATCATCATCATCATCATCATCATCATCACCATCATCTTCTTCTGCTTCGTCTTCTTCTGTTTCACATCATCATCATTATAATCATCATCATCTTCTTCTTCTGCTTCATGATGATGATGATGATCTTCATCATCTTCTTCGTATTATTATTATTATTCTGCTTCATCGTCATCATCATCGTCATCATCATCATCATCATCATCATCGTCGTCATCGTCATGATAATCTTTTTCTTCTTAAGGTCGCTTCTTATTTTTCTTCGTTTCCTTTTCTTTTTCTTTAATTATTTTTTTAAATTATAGGAAACTCAAAGTCGCTCCTGCTCTCAAAACTGTGTACTATTAGTAATGTATTAAACCGCATTCAGAATCGTGTTAAATTTGGTCTAGTGTTAACTGTAAGGTGCTAAGTGTTACTAAATTAGGAAATAAACCCTCTGGGCACGGAAGGCTGCCTGTCCCCATTCCCAAGCATAAAAATTACAAACGTCAAGTTTTCAACCGTGGGCAAATGTTATGTTTGCTACTTGTAACCAGCTCTTCCAACACACTGCTTTTTCGGGGTTTTTTCAATGTTTTTCAAATACATAAAGCTAATTTTGTATTTCGTGAACCTACATGTAATGAGCTAATCAATGCACTTACATCAACATTCATTGACAAATGCCTAAAAAAAAAGTCGTACTGAGGAAAAAACCAAGAGCCTCTTGACTTGATCGAGTAATGTCTGACATTACTTACTGTGGACGTAAATAGCGATGACAATTACGATGATTATGGTTGATTTACAGAAGTCTGCAAGCAGTAATTGTGTCGTCAGGTTGATAAAGAAATGTTCATTGGCGAATCCAAGGCATTTGGAAAGGTGACGACGCTTTTAGAGGAAAGGAAAGAAATATCTGTACAACGGCACCACATCACTTTTTAAACTACGGCTGTTTGAGGTCTAAAATATGGTTATTTTCATGAGAGAGAGAGAGAGAGAGAGAGAGAGAGAGAGAGAGAGAGAGAGAGAGAGAGAGAGAGAGAGAGAGAGAGAGAGAGAGAGAGAGAGAGAGAGAGAGAGAGAGAGAATAAAAAAGTTAGTTAAAAAAGTTAGTTAAAAATTTTTGTTTAACGAAACCACTAGAGCACATTGATGTATAAATCGTCGGCTATTGGAAAGAGAGCGAGATGAAGACATACAGACATGCAGGCAGACGGGCAGAGAGACAGACAGACAGACAGACAGACAAAGGAAACCCATTGCCGCCACTTTCCCATAGACAGGATAGTACATTGCACGGCCTTTGATGTCTCGCTCGCTGGCCACTGGTTGGGACCCCCTCCCCCCACCCTACACAAACTAACCTTGAGTCTATAAAGGACGACCCGATTCTGCGACCTATCACACGTCAGGAGAGCACACTACCCACTGAGCTACATCTCGTCTCGCGCCGCTACAGAATCTTCATTTTGTTGGAGGACTGGTTTTACATTATACAGTTTTAGGGGCGGGATGTAGCTCAGTGTTAGATCGCTCGCCCGAGGCGCTATGTGTCGCAAGATCGATCGCCGTCAGTGAACCAGTGAAACGATCCACGATATACTCTCCTGCCAAAAATAAAGTGCATATAAAAGATCGTTTGCAACTTCTTGGGTAGGAGGTCTACATCTATGTGGAGGGGGCGAGACGTAGCCCAGTGGTAAAGCGGTCACTCGATGAGCGGTCGGTCTGGGAACGATACCTGTCGGTGGGCCCATTGGGCTATTTCTCGTTCCAGCCAGTATACCAAGACTGGCATATCAAAGGCCGTGGTATGTACTACCCTGTCTGTGGGATGGTGCATATAAAATATCCCTTGCTGCTAATCAAAAAGAGTACCCCATGAAGTGATGACAGCGGGTTTCCTCTCTCAATATCTGTGTAGTCCTTAACCATATGTCTGACGCCATATAACCGTAAATAAAATGTGTTGAGTGAGTCGTTAAATAAAACATTTCGTTCTTCTTCCTTCTGTGTGGAGGCAACGAGGTTCCTTTCTTTCTGCCCCTGCGCGTGCTGTAACCTCACCGTGGTGCAGGGATGTAACATTCTCTGTGAGAACCCCTGCGCGTGCTGTAACCTCGCCGTGGTGTAGGGGTGTAACATTCTCTTTGAGAACCCCTGCGCGTGCTGTAACCTCGCCGTGGTGCAGGGGTGTAACATTCTCTTTGAGAACCCCTGCGCGTGCTGTAACCTCACCGTGGTGCAGGGGTGTAACATTCTCTTTGAGAATGGCCAATACAGCACAAAATTGAAGTTTTGAGTAAAAGTCAGTATCTATCTGTGATATTTGTGTTTTTGCACAGTTCTTTACACTGTGTTTTTGTTTAAATCTTGATTTTTTATATTGATGTTGATCATCACTTTATTTGTTTGCATTACCATAGTTTGACACCCAATAGCCGATGTATTTTTCGTGCTGGGGTGTCGTTAAACATTCATTCATTCATTCATTCCTTTCTTTCTGAAATAATGTTGAAATAAGGTTACCAACCAAGTTGTCGTAGTTTGAAATGTACTGGGTTTGTTTTTGTTTTTGTTTAAAGAGCGCACATCGTGTACATCCCAACCTCGAATCCCCAAGTGATATTCAAGGTTCTTATGTGTGTACGTTAAAGAGATATAGCGCAGTTTTTATGACGTGTTCATTTTCAAAAACAAAAATAATATGTCCATTAAATATTTTGAGAGATAAACGTTGGATATGTACACAAGCACTTTTGAGCTACGTACGAGTATCAAGTGCTATTTCGTTTAATGAATATTGGCATATTCGTTGCGCATTCTATTGTATTCCAAGCCAAATTGATCACGATTATTACCTCTCAACTTGAGTTTATTGTATTTTCCATCCAAAACAGCTTATTGTTTTCAGCAAGCATAATAGTTTAATGGAAAACATATCGGTATCTTAAGTGATCTTGTCCGATATGTGCATGGTGTCGCTTCGAGTTATCGATAATTAATTTACACCAACAAAAACAAAATACGCCGAAGTATATGTTACAGGCTGGAATCATAATAGCATCATGATTTATTAGCATCTTGTAACGGCCAATTTGAACAGTAAACTATTTTTTTTTTTACTTTTAAATCACGAATTGTACATCTAAAAAACGAAGAAGATGTTGATTCTGCATACATATATTAAAGAATTGGAAACAAGATGTGTAAATGTTGAAGATCTCTATCCAATATCGAATATGCTATTTTAATTCCACAATATACTGAGCTCCATTGAAAACGCACCATCCATTGTTCAGTTGTTGTCCATCACGTGTGTGTGATTGCTATACACAATAGCCACATCCCTTGTATACACCTTTTGGATTATTCATTGCTTACCAGTTATACAAAGTCTTCTTCTCACATCCTTTTACAACTACAAATCGGACTGGTGCATTTTCAATGGTGTTCTGTATTCATAATTGTTTTGTCAGTGTACGTGTACATGTATACACATTCTAGTTGCCGATACTCTCCTCAATTTATTCACGTTTTCGGTACATAAAACTATTTTCGATTCAATCTGTTTTGACCCTGTCTGTCAGTTACCTCCTACTCTGTCTTCTGAGCTGTCCACACCATCACCTACCTGTCTCAACATCCTCCACGGGTGCAGTCTCTGCGTATTTCCCTGCACCCACCTAGCATCCACTCCCATTGCTGCCAATAAAGCTGGTCTGACACACGGTAGTAGGAGAGTATAGTTAGTGCCTCTTAACAATGCCAGAAGTAACTGCTGAACACTCTCCGAAGTGGCCAGACTAAGACTGCAGCTAAAAGCTGATGGGAGATGGCAGGTGTGTGGCAAGGATAGCCACAAGAGACACGCACCTATCGCGGTTGGAGATGTGGAGGTGGACAGTGAAAGAAGTTGAAAGATAGGAAGAGTTGCCAGATCGGGGAGAAATGAAATGGAATTCAAAGGATAGAAAGAAAAGTGTCAGTGGGATTAAAAAAGTTCTTCATTTGCTTTCGTGGAATCATGGCACAATCTAGGGTCACACCAGTCTAACGCAGATCGCATTGTATTAAATAAATAATTTCATTCACAATAAAACAATTATTGGAAAGCGTGTGCCTGTCGTCATAACGCTAACCAATTTCCACCTGTAGTAAATGTTTTACGAAGACCAGGTGCGGTTATTGCTACGACTTTCGATCGATGATTTAAAACAATTTAAAGACTCATTGCGCAATGCTCTTTTCACCTTTGCAACAGAATATAAATACATAATAGGTTGAACAAAAAGACAAATTAGCGTTCCCCATCTCATCATTTCCACACTGAACATGCACAGTATCCAGTTTCGTTTAGAGCCACACATTACCGTTTATCAGATAGGGATCTCACCACCTTACCTTTCTTAATGAGATGAACGCAATATAATCTTATTTTCAATCAGACTGAAATCATATCCTTCCGTTTGATTAAGATCTGACAAAAGACATTGGCAGTGTCGCTCAATTAAAACTGCACCTTTCCAACACAATTCACGTGTCCATAAAATATGGGATGTTTAAAGGAGGGAACAGTTAAGGCATTTGGTCTGGTATGCATATTCAACGATATATAATGCTCATTATTGCTTAATACCAACAAGTATAATCGTATAGTTAATTAATTAAACTGTTAAATGTGACGGCTATTATATATAACGGGTGCAGCCATTTTGTACCATACCAGTGAATACGCCCTCTAGCGAGCTTGTGGTTACGTAATACCTAACGTGTCACGTCAGGAATTAGTCTTCGAACTGAAGAAACAAAACATACCTGATGTTTGCGGATGCATCGCAATATTCTGTAATAATAGCCATCCCAGTAAGCCAGCAACAATTATATATTGTTTTTCAATACAAGATAAACCACCATTGTCAAAGTATTGAAATAACTGTATTATGTTTTATACATAAATTAACCCATGTACTGAAATAATAATCGGAGTGTTTTCTTGGTTAATTGTTTTTTTCCCGTGGCCTATACCTGTGGTTCCTGATTGGCAGGTGTATATTTAGACGGTCCCCAGACACAGTGTCTAGATACACTAAAAAGACGTGCCTCTTTTATTAAGATAACAGGGTATTGTGTGATAACCGCACGGATACCCCTCAATTCGTAATGGACATTATCAGCCGTCCTGCTTTATTACTGTAAGTAATTCTGTAAAACCCTTGATTAAGTAGACTTTCCCATCTAAAATCACCAAACTGACTAATTACATCGTCCCAAAGAAAAGAAAAGTATCACTTGGGTATCGTGAGTGGTCGTTTTTGCTCGAACGTACACTACCAATAGGCCTAATAATATGCATTTTTTCTTTGGATTTTTTAAAAAAGAAAAATACTATAACTCCATTTCGTTCTATCGATGCAAATTGAAATATATTTAGTTAAATAGTTTATTATACTATCAAGTCATTTATGTTGTTTTACAAGTCAGGTTGATGAAAGCAAAGCGCCTTGTCATAAATTAGAGCGTTTGTTTACACTGTGCATAGAGGAGATGGACGGAGCTGACGTCACTTCGCCCCAAGCTATACCACCGGACGTTACAAAAACGAAACAAAATGGCTGTCCCCAGTTAACAGGAATAATCATGTTTTTTTCATTAACTCTAAAATTACGCGTTTTTCATTTGTTAAAGTGTCAGTATGTGTTGGTGGTCCGGGTATGCATCTTTCCAACACATAAGGCTCTTGTTTGAGTTGACCCTTCCTTTAAATTAGTGGCAGTCCTCCTAGGATCTATCATCCTACATAAAAAGTTTTATTTATCATCATTTGGAGTGGTCGTCCTAAATACAAATGATTTGACATTGATTCTTCTTTGGTCTCTGTCTTGTCCTCCAGATTCAGTCAGATTAATAGTACGATAACGTCTGAATATTTAAATGGCTTTCTGTAGTAGTGTTGGTATAAAGTGCTCTTACTAGCATTCTTTAATTTTCTCGTACACCTAAAATAATCTACGTATTACACCTTAACCGTATACAAATCGTTAATGTAAGTTGTGTCGTGAAAACGTACCTTAATATAACACTTGAAACCAAATAACTAGGTTTGCGTTTGTGTTTTGCATCTCTCCCCATGCCTACCTGCATATATACAACCATTCACCTACCCCTTCTCTTTCTCTGTCGATCTCTCTCTCTCTCTGTCGATCTCTCTCTCTCTCTCTCTCTCTCTCTCTCTCTCTCTCTCTCTCTCTCCCCTCTCCCTCTCTCCCCCCCCCTCTTTACACCCTCTCCCTCTTCTCTCTCTCCTCCCATCTCTCTCTTTCTCCCTCCCCCTCTCTCTCTCTCTCTCTCTCTCTCCCTCCTTCCCCTTTCTCTTTCTCTCTCCCCACTCCCCTCTCTCTCCCTCTCTCTCTCTCTCTCTCTCTCTCTCTCTCTCTCTCTCTCTCTCTCTCTCTCTCTCTCTCTCTCTCTCTCTCTCTCTCTCTCTCTGTGTGTGTCTCAGTTCTCTGATTTTCATGCAGTTTCTACGATTTTCAAGCCGCGGTATCTTGCGAATCACAGCATACTTAGCTATAACGCGTTAGCAATATAGTGTTAAACAGTGCCATGATCGGATGATATCGATTAGTGCGTCTTTTCACTGAAGCGTGCTGAAGAAAAGTGTTAGCAAACGTTACCCACAGTTACTTCATTTATCACACTTTTTATAATTCGTAGTATTTTCGTTTACAAAGAAAGAAATGTTTTATTTAACGCACTCAACACATTGTATTTACGGTTATATGGCGTCAGACATATGGTTACATGGGTTAAGGATTTGACACCACACCCCCAGATATTGAGAGAAGAAACTTCATGGGCTACTCTTTTGATTAGCATTTTCATTTCAGGGATCTTTTATATGCACCATCCCACAGACAGGGCAGCAGTACACACCACGGTCTTTTTGATATACCAATCCTGGTGCAGTGGCTGGAACGAGAAAAAGGCTTGGCCCCCCACCCCACCCTGTCCCAATGACTGGGATCGATCCCCTTAACCAACCCCGACCATCCGCATAGAGCTAGCGATGCAACCACTGGACTACGTCCCGCCCTTTTCCCCCTCCCTTTCGTTTTTTACAAGTTTATAAATGGAAACAAATGGCTAAAACAAAAACCGAAATTTTATTGTTACATTGTATCTATTCTACGATTGGGCTTAAGAATAAAACATATTTAATATTTCTTAAAGACCCACCCCTAGATCTTTGTAGGTATCTCGAGGGACTGTATCCGGTTGTCCGTTGTAGCACCATGGTTTTAACACCACTCGTTGGCTTTTGGAGATGACCCCCTTCGTAGTCATTTGTTTCAACCCACTTTGTGATTATAGTGATTTTGTTGCATTATTGTTATCCACTCACTATACTCCCCTACTACTGGCTGTCGATAGTTAATGCCGCGCGTCTCTCTTTATATCTGTTTCCATATGTCTGTCTGTCTGTCTCTCCCATCTCTCTCTTTCTCCCTCCCCCTGTCTCTCTCTCTCTCTCTCTCTCTCTCTTCTCTCTCTATCTCTCCTCTCCTCCACCCCTCTTCTCTCTTTCTCTATACCCCTCACTCAATCTCTCTCTCGCTAATCTCATCCCTCCTCCTCTCTTCCGCCCTGCTCTCTCTATCTCCTCTATCCTCTCCCATCTCTCTCTTTCTCCCCCCCTGTCTCTCTCCTCTCTGGCCTCCCTTCTCTCCCTCCCCTCTCTTTCTCTCCCCCCACTCCCTCTCTCTCTCTCCTCCCATCTCTCTATCTATCTCTCTCTCCGCTCTCTCTCTCTCTCTCTCTCTCTCTCTCTCCTCTCTCTCTCTCTCTCTCTCTCTCTCTCTCTCTCTCTCTCTCTCTCTCTCTCTCTCTCTCTCTCTCTCTCTCTGCCAGAGTAATGAAGTGGTATTAAAGGGACATACCCTAGTTTCAACCCGTAAAAGTTAACACTAAATTTAGTTAATCTACAAACCTGTAAAACATTTGAATAAAGTTAAAATTGAGTGAAACATGAGTGTGTCACTTTGAAATGATGAAATACCCTCTAAAAATAGACTAAAACTCGACTCCATAACTCTTACTTGTCAGACGCACGTGCGTTTTTAAAAATACGAGAAATGCATTTTTTGATATTAAAAACACCAGGATGACCAAAAACACTTCGAATGTACGGAAATTGATAATCTAAACAATAGAATATAAGTAAAGTATGATTTAAGTTATCAAAAACGGTTATAATAGTCAACAATTAGCGTTAGTGTTTAAAAACTAGGGCATGTCCCTTTAAATCATACATCCCTGTCTTCTGAAAACAAACTTGTCATTTATAATAATGTATAATCTTGTCCGTATTGATACAGTGTTTTACTACGATGCTGCAGGATGGCTTTCACAACAGTTTACTGTATGTGTTTGTCTTCTGGTTACTGTTTTTGACAGTATTCTCTAGCTATTTATCAAACTGTCCACAACGATAAAAAAATATGACATCAATGAAGACGAATACGCTTTGTGAATCCTTTATATATTATATTGTTAGCCAACTTTGGTTTTAGAAAAAAGAAAGAAAATGCATCTAAAGGCGTGATATATTAGTTGTTCAAGCAACAAAGAAAATTGAAATAAGGAAACTATTAGCCAGTCATCTCTAAATTGACTGTACTTTCGCTGAACACCCATTCAAAGATGTCCTATCGGGGGTGGGTGTTTTCACGTTCGTGCTAAAATGTTGTTGAACGTCCATTAAAAATTTATTATAGTTTTATATAAACACGTATTCAGTGTGTCCATGAAGATAACTTAAAATATTTTATAATTTTTATTTGCGTGCACCACCTTAGCGTATACGTATGCCAAGAAAGAACACAGACACTGAACGAAAATCCAAAAATGGGATTTATGTTTAAACTTTTGTGAGCAAATGATCATGAAAGAGAAACAATACAGATTTGATTTCAGTTTGACAATAGAGGTTGAATCATCAGGATTAATTGTTGCTTCCTGCATCACTTTACACACTCTCTTCAGACCACCCCATAATATTATGTTGCTGTTTAATTCATATTTTTAATTGTTGTTGCAGAGTTTCCAAACATCTTTCCTTTGACGCCCATTGTTTTCGCCTCTGTCTGACAAAACCAATATTTAAGGTTCATTTTCCACCCAGCTGCCCATCTCAGTTTAAATCTCTTAAACCGAACCCAAAGAAAGGAATATTGATTTGGCGACACATCAGAACATTAACCATTTAAGTTTAAAGTTTGTTTTGTTTAAGGACACCACTAGCTCACATGAATCAATTAATCTTCGCCTACTGATATCAGAAATGTGTTAATTGTGACAATTAGTCTTCAGAGCAATCTCGCTACGTTTTCCCATGGGGTCTTCTGAATGCACTTTCCCACAAACAGGATATCACATACCACGACGGTCTGTAATATACCAGTCGTGGGGAACTGGTTGTTAAAAACAACAATTGATCCATCGAGAAGATTCGATTCTACGGTTGTGATTGTGTAGGTGTGTGTGTGTGTGTATGTGTATGTGTGTGTGTATGTGTGTGTGTATGTGTGTGTGTGTTGTGTATGTGTGTATGTGTGTGTGTGTATGTGTGTGTGTGTATGTGTGTGTGTATGCGTGTGTGTGTGTGTATGTGTGTGTGTGTATGTGTCTGTGTCTGTGTATGTGTCTGTGTATATGTATGTGTATGTGTGTGTGTATGTGTGTGTGTATGTGTGTGTGTGTATGTGTATGTGATTGTGTATGTGTGTCTGTGTGTATGTGATTGTGTCTGTGTATGTGTCTGTGTGTGTGTCTGTGTGTGTGTGTATGTATGTGTATGTGTATGTGTAAGTATGTGTCTGTGTATGTGTCTGTGTATGTGTCTGTGTCTGTGTAAGTGTATGTGTGTGTGTGTCTGTGTGTGTGTCTGTGTGTGTTTGTGTGTGTATGTGTATGTGATGTGTATGTGTCTGTGTGTGCATGTGTGTGTGTGTGTGTATGTGTGTGTGTGTGTATATGTGATTGTGTATGTGTATGCGTATGTGATTGTGTATGTGATTGTGTATGTGATTGTGTGTGTGTGTGTGTGTTTGTGTGTATGTGTATGTGTATGTATATGTGTAAGTGTAAGTGTAAGTGTATGTGTATGTGTATGTGTAAGTGTATGTGTATGTGTATGTGTATGTGTATGTGTATGTGTATGTGTATGTGTAAGTGTAAGTGTATGTGTAAGTGTATGTGTAAGTGTATGTGATTGTGTATGTGATTGTGTATGTGTATGTGTATGTGTATGTGTATGTGTGTGTGTATGTATGTATGTATGTATGTATGTATGTATGTATGTATGTATATATGTATCTCTCTATAATAATCAAAATAATCTATCTATCTATCTATCTATCTGTCTGCCTATCTATTTGCCTATCTGCCTATCTATCTATCTATCTATCTATCTATCTATATGACACTTTTAAGATCATTGTTCGCAAATACTGAAAATGCTTTTTGCTTGTTTGTAAATCGATTGCAATTTCTACGATTCAGCAATTGAAAACACGGCAAATTCATCAAATTAGAACCATTACCTAACGCGCCAAACCTGGCTTAGCTGCTTATAATGGTAAAATAACCAACCTATTGATTATTTGTTTTCACTGATTGTCCGGTCTTCTAAAATAAATGAACTACTTTAAGCCGATTTGTCACGAACGGAAAAGACTTGCATGTATATGGACGAATTATCTTCACATGTAATCCTTTTGACCCGAAACAAAAATCATTATTTCTGCTTTGAAAGCTGGTATAATATAATAATTACGTTACATAGCTCTGAAAATGGTATATAATTATGTAAACAAGCATCCAAAGGTAGCTGTTTACTTTACATTATTGCAGTTTTTCTCGCAAGCTAGAAGACTGCCGCAAGTGTGACAGACAATCCTTGTGATACTTCTTTGATTGACGGAACATAATGCTAATAGCATTTTCCTTAGAGGCTGTCCTCCCTCACTTGAAGAGCATCAGTGCTGTTTAACGAGCATTGTACAATGCAACACGCCATTACAATGCTTCTCAAACAGTACTCCTCGCCGTCACTTAGAGAGCATCAGCGTTTTTTGAAGGGCACTGGAATGGTACCAAAAATGACGCGAACATGCTTGAGGTTGTGTTTGAAACTGAAGACTTTCTCCTGAAGTGCTATTTCTAAATGCTGTGAACGTCACAATAATCTTACATATTATCCATCACTTGTATGTCAAAAGGAAAGTCTGTGTATATGGGAATAATTAGGTACTGTAGTGGTTAAGCCATCTGCTGGTAGGTACTGGGTTCGCATCCCGGTACAGGCTTCCACTCAGAACGAGCTTAACGACTCATACGTAGATATAAAGCCACTACACCGACTTCTTTCTCACGAACAACTAATAACTAACCCACAGTTAGCTGAGGTGTGTGTGTGTGTGCCCAGGACAGCGTGCTTAAACCTTAACGACTCATTACGTAGATGTAAAGCCACTACACCGACTTCTCTCTCACGAACAACTAATAACTAACCCACAGTTAGCTGAGGTGTGTGTGTGTGTGTGTGTGTGGCCATGACAGCGTGCTTAAACCTTAAGTATAAATGAATGAAATGTATTTCAAAAGAAAAGTATATGCTAGTATGAATGTCCAGTAGGTATAAAGAAAATATATTCTAATATAATAGATTGACCATTTTTGCTCCAAATTTGTATTATGATATAGGTTTGTGAGTCAGTATTTTCGATAAAATATTCATCATGCAGGTTACACAAAATCTAGTTTTAAATATTCACACGGAAAAACAGAACACAGAATTATATCGTTTCTACAATCTTCATATATTATACTGTCGAGAGAGAGAGAGAGAGAGAGAGAGAGAGAGAGAGAGAGAGAGAGAGAGAGAGAGAGAGAGAGAGAGAGAGAGAGAGAGAGAGAGAGAGAGAGAGAGAGAGAGAGAGAGAGAGAGAGAGAGAGAGAGAGATATGTAAACACTCACGTACACACTTTTACAAACTGTGCACGTATACATATTTGACTATCATATTACAAACCACGTGACGTGCCTTTCCGACAAGCCTTAGGGTGGGAAATCTAGACCCCTGTGATCGAAGTCTTTCAATAACAGTGGATTATTTGATGTCAGTTGATCGAGTGAATAACTGGAGACCTACACATAGCCACAGGCGTGTCCACGGTGCTTATTAAAGCACTGCCATGAGCAGAAATAAACATGCTCTGGTTCTACGGATACGAATCAAACGAGGATAGCTCATCAAGGGCAATCTACGCATTTTTATCTTTGGGAAACTGGGGAAAAGATTTCCTTTGGCTACTGTTACAAGAAATACATCCAACTGCCTTTGAATGTTCCACAGCATTGCAGTCATCAGACCCATGGAAACAGGACTAGTATAACGTACGTTTTTGTCCTATTCTATATAAATAAATAAATAAAAATCCAGCTTGTCTTCAGCAAGAGATTGTGACCCCTCCCCACTTCATATATCGTTCCTAAAGGCTCATATTGACTGAATGCGGCGCGTGCGTGCGATCTGACCGTTACGTCAGCGGCTTACGTTTGGGCATATACATCAACTGTGTTTCGGCTGGCCTTATGCGTTTTGCAGACGCAGGCATCGCGCGCATCCAGTCTAGACACTCTCATTGTAACTAATGTATTTCAATTTGTTTTTAGCCGGACCGGACCGCACGCACGCGCCGCATGCAGTCTGTAAAAGCCTTAAATGAGAGAGAGAGAGAGAGAGAGAGAGAGAGAGAGAGAGAGAGAGAGAGAGAGAGAGAGAGAGAGAGAGAGAGAGAGAGAGAGAGAGAGAGAGAGAGAGATTTCAGTTAAATATGGTAACGGCCTGATGTGCGAGATTATTTTCTATTCCAGGCAGTTTTTCCACGACTTGTGTATCAAATATACCATGGTATTTGATATACAAATCTGTATAAACGTGTACATAAAAGAGACCTTGCTGCCAGTCAATCAGAGTAACGTGTGCAGCGGCTTCCCTTTGTTACATTTTCCTATTAACCTCTGTTCCAAAATGACATCTCAGACGATAGAGTAACATATCAAGGACACGGTGCTTGAATCTTAGTTGAAAATAAAGACGAAAATAAAGTACATCATAAACTAGGATGCTCAAGCGATTAGAAATTCTGCCTTGTAGAATAATATCATTTGCTTTCTCTGATTAGAAGTATGGCCTTCGAAGTAAAGTAAATTCTACAGCTTAATATGGTTTATTGTATAGCGTTTGACCCTTTAGGTATGCTATCACTACAGGGTCATAGTCAGATATGTTTTACGTGACAATATGTCAATTCCATAAAAGTCACTATAAACAAAAAAGGTTCTCTTTGAGAAAGAAAAAATAAATAATTAATATGTAGTTTTCTAACATAAGCATCCCCACACATTTTCTCTCTTATTCTCTTTGAGAATACTTTTTTTTATGAAAGAATTTTGTGACTTAACTCTGGAATGAATAGTCAATTTAAAGCAGAATACGCACAAAGAATAGTTCACTGCATTGTTAATAAACTCACACGAAAATGAAATATCCAAACGGTATAATTACTTTATTCTGGTCGATATATCAACAAGAAACACTGTTATTTATATTACCTGCTAGTGATATTTCAGGACCGTATTTGGGAAGGGGCAGGCGTTCTTTTTAGTTTAAAAGTTCTCTCTTTTTTGTTTTCCAGGAGAAGACCCTCTATTACATTTCATTTCATTTCATTTTATATCAACTTATTTTCGTGTTTATATCCAATTAAGGTTCCAGCACGGTGTCCTAGACACACATCGTAGCTATCTGTGCTGTCTGTCCAGGACAGCGGGTTGGTGGTTAGTTGTTAGTGGTTGATGAGTGTGCAGTCAGTGAACTGGCCCATTGAGTCGTTAAATTCGCTCTGGATAAGAGCCGGTAGAGGGAGTCGAACCCAATACCTATCAGTTTTAAAAAGTTAAATTTAAAGTTTATTTTGTTTAACGATACCACTAGAGCACATTGATTTATTAATCATCGGCTATTTGGTAATATTGACATATAGACTTAACCCGCTACATTTTCCTATTAGTAACAAGGGATCTTTTATGTGCACCATCCCACAGAAAGGATAGCACATGCCTTCGATATACCAGTCGTGATGCACTGGCTGGAATGAGAAATAGCCAAATGGGCCCTCCTACAGTGGGTCGATCCCAGACCGACCGCGCATCAAGCGAGCGCTTTACCACTAGGCTACACCCCGCCCCTATCAGTTTTAAGTGCGAGGCCGGCCCTCTATGACCGTGTTCTGATTCTGTTTGTGTTGGTACCCCACTAATCTTCGTCTAGGTACGCCTCTGAACGTCTCTTTTATAAACACTGTCTTCCACACAGGTATAAACTGGCCTTGAATGTCAGTTGAGGACAATGCATGGGTCGACGAACTGTCCTCAATTTATTTATTAATATTTTAATAATATATGGGTTTTCCTTATTCTTTGTTAAAAAAATGTCTTTCCTTCCAAAGCCTGCAAATGTCAGACAGCTAAACCTATTTATTTACAGAAATAAACACTTTGTTATGTCTTTTAGCCCTGAGACATGTTGACAGACTCAAGTAGTAATTTTAGGCTTACGAACCATCATCCATGTCCGGACTGACAACTTGATTCTGTAGTCTTAATGGTTATTAAGTTTTTGACATCACAGGGAAAGCTCAACTGTCAGCCTATTTTTAAACATATACTTTTCGTTCGAAGTTATTTGCTAGTATTATTACTAAATAATAGCAGTTGTGCATTTGGTATGCAGCTACATATGTAACAGCAAAATGAGGCAGTGATGTTTTCAGTGCCAGTCACCAAGTCATTGTACTACCTCAAAATGGTTGTGGTATTTTTGTTTTATTATTATTATTATTATTATTATTATTATTGTTTTTACTATACCTATCTATCTCCGGCCCCAACCATTGGCCATGCTGGAGACTGGATTTGGGATGACATGGCAATTTGGAAATTGGCAAAGGCGTTAACGTGCACATTCGGCCGGCTCTTCTATCCAGGACAGGAAAGGTGTGTGTGTGTGTGTGTGTGTGTGTGTGAAGGAGAGACCGCCTGCACTGGAAGATGCAAGGGAGCACCAGCAGTCCAATCAAGTTTGGTAACAGGCGGAGGGTGATATGGTACTATGTAATTTGGAATGTCCCGTAGGATTAAGCCAAAGAGAAATGGTGCGCATTTTAGTGAAGGAAATTTGGCGCAATTTTGATTGTCGTTCGAAATGAGAAAGGTAGAGAGCTACATATAGGTTTTGATTTTAGTAGGCCGAGGGTAGCTCATTATTAAGACCTCGCTGATGCTGGGATGTCTCACTAGGTTGCCCGTTGGGCCCTTAGAAAGGGCTTGATTTCTTCTGGTCGTGGCATGACAACCCAGGGGAGACTCCAGCAATTGTGTATATGACGGACGAGGCGGAGGCGGGTGTTGGTGTTTGAGGTTTGCCGTTGGTGTCGTGGTTGTTTTGTTTTCCTCTTCCGATTTCCAAGTGCCCAAGTCATCCCGCAGCACGGGTTTTGGGGGATGGATGGAGGAGGCCGGCATTCTTTTGTCCAGCTTCCTCCGGGTGCAGTGCAATTGTGTACTCGGAGTCGTTTTTCTTTTGTCCGACTCCTTATTAAAGTACGTGCTGGGCCATTATTTTATTTTTATTTTTGAGCGGATGCATTGTTATCATTAGTCAATGCATCCTGTGTGGAATGTTGCGTGTGCGCATGCCGTGTACGTGTATACCTATTTCTTGTGTTATGGTTGTTCTTATTGTACTAGGTCCCTATTCTAAGTATCCAACGGCTGATCAATGCCACCCATCCCCCTCTCTCCTTGAATTGCAGTATTGAATGCAAGGAGTGTGTGTGTGTGTGTGTGGTGGGGGGATTAAACTAATCTAGCTATCTAATTTGAAGGGAAGTTCCCTTATAGTGTAGGTATTGGTTAAAAAAAGCCTAATGCATGATTTTGCAAGTAAGGTTTTGATTGGTCGAATGAAATATCAACTGGACATGAGCTCCAACGGGCTGCTGTTATATGCACAGGTAATAGTAATTGACCAGTGGAGCTAATTTTAATTATACTGATTTCACTTCTGGCTATATTGTGGCATTTTACCCACAAAATTTATACCGACATGGAAATTGCGTCAAAATGCACGTAAAATTAGTACCTGTAGTAGTATGTAACCTTAATTTGATTTTCTACCGAACATAAGCAAATATAATATTAATAATTAATAGTGTTCCATTTACAGGAATAAACTCTTTGTCAGGTTCTTGTAACGTGAGGTGCTTTGTGGCACTGGATGAGTAATGCTGGGATGCACAAATAGTAATTTGAGGTTTAAGATGGTACTCAGTGTCCAGTTTGGCAAATTTATGGTATCGCATTAATCGTGATCCGATTTGGATTCCTGAATGAACCTCCCGACATTATTGTTAATGATGTAACGTTGGAAACTGCATCATTATAGTTATGGATGTGTATCAGAGAAAGGGAATGGCGATGCAGCCAGACGGAGAGGTAAAGGTTTAATAAAGACAAACTACCTTGGCTATTAACCATAGATAAATTGTGTTACAAACCCAGATAATCTTACTATGCCAATAGTCCATTGAATCATCTCATTATGGATTCGAAACTACATGGCCCAAGGCACCATATCTAGTCAGGATGTGGTGTGATGTGGTGTGGTGGTGAGGTGTGATGTGGTGTGGTGGTATGGTGTGATGTGGTGTGGTGGTGTGTGGTGTGGTAGTGTGTGGTGGTACGTGGTGTGGTGATGTGCGGTGCGGTGCGGTGCGGTGCGGTGTGGTGTGGTGATGTGCGGTGTGGTGGTGTGTGGTGTGGTAGTGTGTGGTGGTACGTGGTGTGGTGATGTGCGGTGCGGTGCGGTGCGGTGTGGTGTGGTGTGGTGATGTGCGGTGTGGTGTGGTGTGGTGCGGTGTGGTGTGGTGCGGTGCCGTGTGGTGATGTGCGGTGCGGTGCGGTGCGGTGCGGTGCGGTGCGGTGCGGTGCGGTTTGGTTTGGTTTGGTTTGGTTTGGTTTGGTGCGATGCGATGTGGTGTGGTGTGGTGTGGTGTGGTGTGAAGTGGTGCGGTGCGGTGCGATGCGATGTGGTGTGGTGTGATGGTGTGTGGTAGTATGTGGTGTGGTGTGGTGTAGTGGTGTGTGATGTGGTGTGGTGTGGTGTGATACGGTGTAGTGCGTTGTGATGGTGGTGTGCGGTGTGATGTGGTGTGGTGGTGTGTGGTGTGTAGTGTGGTGGTGTGTGTGGTGTGATATGGTGTGGTGCGTTGTGGTGTGGTGTCGTGGTGGTGTGTGGTATGGTGGTGTGGAATATGGTGTGTGGTGTGGTGTGGTGTGGTGGTGTGTGGTGTGTGGTGTGGTTTGGTGTGGTGTACTGGTGTGTGATGTGGTGGTGTATGGTGTGGTGTGGTGTGGTGGTGTATGGGGTGGGGTAATGTGGTGTGGTGTATATTGTGGTGTGGTGTGGTGTGGTGTGGTGTGGTGTGGTGTGGTGTGGTGTGGTGTGATGTGGTGTGATGTGGTGTGATGTGATGTGGTGTGGTGTGGTGTGGTGTGGTATGGTGTGGTGGGGTGGTATGGAGTAAAAGAACTAGGAACAGTAAAACAAGAATCGGGACACAGTAATATAGGAATGAATGAATGAATGGATTCAACGACACCCCAGCACAAAAATACACATCGGCTATTGGGTGTCGCAAAAGGTAAGTATATGAAAATATTCAGTAATATAGAATCTTCTAAACTAATATGACACTTTTTCGTATTTTATTCGGGAAGTAACTGCTCCTACCAAGCTAAGTATGGATCTGAGGGCAGGCCTAGTTGAACAAAAGTTTGTTTTGTTTAACGACACCACTAGAGCACATTGATGTATTAATCATCAGCTATTGAATGTCAAACATTTTGGTAATTTTGACATATAGTCTTCGAGAGGAAACTCGCTACATTTTTCCATTAGTAGCAAGGGATCTTTTATATGTACCATCCCACAGACAGGAGAGCACACACCACGGCCTTTGATATACTAAGTACTAGTCGTTGTGCACTTGGTGTCTGGAAAGAGAAATAGCCTAATATGTCGGTCGACCGATGGGGCCTAGTTGAACACTCCACTCTAATAACGTTGCGAGATCGTAGTGCAATGCAAAAATAGATGCAAGTACGATGCGATGTTGCTTTTAACAGAGCTTAAGAGAGCTTTGTGAATAGGCTCCCTGAACTCCTGTTATTACGGGCGGGGCGTAGTCCAGTGGTAAAGCGTTCGCTTGATGCATGGTCGGTCTAGGATCGATCCCCGTCGGTGGACCTATTGGACTATTTCTCGTTCCAGCCAGTGCTCCACAACTGGTGTAACAAAGGCCGTGGTATGTACAATCCTGTCTGTGGGATGGCGCATATAAAATATCCCTTGCTGCTAATCGGAAAGAGTAGCCCATGAAGTGGCGACAGCGGGTTTCCTCTCTATATATCTGTGTGGTCCTTAATCAAATGTGTTGAGTAAATAAAACATTTCCTTTCCTTTTGATAACGTTGATTTGAAACATAGTATTGCTTTTAAAAAATGCCACAAACAAATGGATATTAGGCATACGTTGTTTTCGAAATGATTTCAACAACTACAGATGAATCGGTGCTAAGGCCAACTCGATATATGTCTGCTTTTAAATCACTACGCCCGTGACTTAACTTGGTATGCAATACGCACATGTAAAACATATAGTGTGTGTGTGTGTATATATATATATATATATATATATATATATATATATATATATAAGATTCCACATCATGAAATTATCACAGTGAAAATATTCCTGCACACAATACCTTTCAGCGGTGTCTTGAAACGAGTCATCGTGAGTTGTTTAAATTTGTTAGTAGTAGTGTATTTCACCGTTTCCAGTTGACACGAATGTTATGCTAGTTTCAAACTATCAACTGTCACGACAGAGTTGACCAACTCACCGATCTCACGAATTCTACGACTGTCCAGTTGCTAGTCTGAGCGCTGTTGCAACTCAAGACGACCGACTAGTTGTTAATATGAGCGCACCAGTCGTAAGTTAGGAGTTGGGAAAATTACAACGCAACTGTCGAGTTGGCCAACTCCGTCGTGACAGTTGATAGTCTGACATTAGGAATCGAAATTATCTACAAACAACCATATCTTCCGTTTGTAATTTCTTTTAATTTATTTTCGTGCTTATACATATTCAAGATTCAAGAACGCTTTTTAAGTTGTTTGTCTACAACATGGATAATTGCTGTTTGTTAATTAAAGACATGTTGAGGCAGTAGCCTTACTCCTCCCCATGGAACAATTAAAAACCACCTCAGGTCGAGGCCGGTATTGGTATCCGGATCCAGGACAAACCAACCTTAAGCCAGGTAGTTTAACCATTAAGCCACCAGGGTCGATCTTCTTTCCCTTCTCATTTACCATTGTTTGACACCCAATAGCCGATGCATTTTTCCTGCTGGGGTGTTGTTAAACATTCATTCATTCATTCATTCATTCATTCATTCATTCTTTCTTTCTTTCTTTCCCTTCTGAAGTTGATGTATTCAGAAAGGCCACGTTGTTTCAGAACTTTGATTTCTTTGAACAAATGTTAATAGCGCGTGTCGCTCTGAGGGGACGCCAGTTTGAGAATCGACCCTAGAACCTATTGTACCGGAGGTTGACACAGCACCGCTGAGATAAGCGTCGAACCAGTTCCTCGAGGGCTCGGCAACATTTAATCTGGAGCGAGTTTAATGTAATTAATTTCTTCACCCTGTGTTCAATACACCAAAAACATATTCCCGTTTTTTTTACAGTCAACATTGGAGTCGAGATTACCCGGCCTCTGTAGAAAGGGGATGACTTCCAATCAAGCTTGTTACGGCCGATTTAACTAGACAGAGAGGAAATTGCTTTACGTTTTTTCCCTCACCTAGTCTTCCATCTAAATAAATAAGAGTTCCAGTGGCCGCTGTGTGTTTTTGAGATAATTAGTTTTTCTTACGGAGCTGGTCACGGGGATGGAGGCGGAATGGTAATGAGGCAACAGACCTCGGACATGTTGGTTTTAAAGCCACTGACCCTATGTCACGGCGGTGGGGCGGAATGGTAATGAGGCAACAGACCTCGGACATGTTGGTTTTAAAGTCACTGACCCTATGTCACGGGGATGGAGGCGGAATGGTAATGAGGCAACAGACCTCGGACATGTTGGTTTTAAAGTCACTGACCCTATGTCACGGGGATGGAGGCGGAATGGTAATGAGGCAACAGACCTCGGACATGTTGGTTTTAAAGTCACTGACCCTATATCACGGGGATGGAGGCGGAATGGTAATGAGGCAACAGACCTCGGACATGTTGGTTTTAAAGCCACTGACCCTATGTCACGGCGGTGGGGCGGAATGGTAATGAGGCAACAGACCTCGGACATGTTGGTTTTAAAGTCACTGACCCTATGTCACGGGGATGGAGGCGGAATGGTAATGAGGCAACAGACCTCGGACATGTTGGTTTTAAAGTCACTGACCCTATGTCACGGGGATGGAGGCGGAATGGTAATGAGGCAACAGACCTCGGACATGTTGGTTTTAAAGCCACTGACCCTATGTCACGGCGGTGGGGCGGAAGGACGAGCGGGACGTACCCCAGTGGTAAAGCGCTTGCCTGATGCGCGATCGGTCTAGGATCGATCCCCGTCGGTGGGCCCATTGGGCTATTTCTCGTTCCAGCCAGTACACCACGACTGGTATATCAAAGGCTGTGGTATGTGCTATCCTGTCTGTGGGATAGCGCATATAAAAAGATCCCTTAATGGAAACATTTAGTGGGTTTCCTCTCTGTGACCATATTTTTGACATCCAATAGCTAATGATTAATAAAATCAATGTGCTCTAATGGTGTCGTTAAACAAAATAAACTTTGATGGTTTTAAAGTCACTGACCCTAGTTCATGGGATGCGTCACTGTCTTAGCCAGGAAGGGGTCGGGGTGGGGGTGGCCTTAATGCCCTCCATCACTCATAATTTTGCCGTTCACCACCTTTTCTATTATCCTGTAGTCTCAAAAGACAAATTAGAAAGTGTGGTTATCACCAGCCCTCCAATATAAAATTCTGACTAGCCAATTGGGTTCGTAACTTTTCTGTTCCACTTAAATTGTGCTTCTGTTATAAACAAAAGGTGCCAGTTGTTCAAAATTTAGTTAGCTTAAACAGTTGTTATTAAAACCAGACTAAATTAATACAAATAATAAATGAAAACATCAGTTGAACTTTGTTTTGAGAACCAATGGTATCTACATTTAATGAAATCTAAAGATTTTTTGGGGGGTATTTGTGGAAAAAGAATTAGAAAATAAGGAAAATATTAGAAAATATTCCTAATCCTAAACTCCATTAACGCCTAATTTTGACCGGGCATTTTCACAATTTAAATATCTTTACGCTATTTATTTAAGGATTGTCTGTTATTTCTTTTGCGAAACCCCGTACGCTTATACGCCTAACCACTGGCGTCCACCCCCCCCCCCCCCCCCCCCATCCACACACGTCCAACCGTCATCCAGGCCAGTCGTGTCACCATCCTTGAATATTGTTGTAAAGGTTTCAGTTTAAACTTGTTGTTTATCTTCGTTGTAGAGCTCACAGTGAGGCAAAGGACAATATCTGATATTGTAGAGGAACGAACGAAAAAAGGAAAATGTTTTATTTAACGACGCACTCAAAACATTTTATTTACGGTTATATGGCGTCGGACATATGGTTAAGGACCACACGGATATTGAGAGAGGAAACCCGCTGTCGCCACTTCATGGGTTACTCTTTTAGATTAACAGCAAGGGATCTTTTATATGCACCATCCCACAGACAGGGTAGTACATACCACGGCCTTTGATATACCAGTCGTGGTGCACTGGCTGTAGAGGAACGTTTCACATGTCTTGATCCATCGTTGGTAGAGAAACGCATTCCGGAAAGCGAGGAGCGTCCCTTATTATCCAAGAGAACACGAATTCTTTTTTTTAAGTTTAATGACGCCACTAGAACACATTGATTTATTAATCAGCGGCTACTGGATGCCAAACAATTGGTAATTTAGACACATAATCTTAAAGAAGAAACCCGCTACATTTTTTCCCATTAGTAGCAAGGGATCTTTTATATGCACCATCCCACAGACTGGACAGCACATACCACGGCATTTGATATAGCAGTCGTGGTGCACTAGCTGGGACAAGAAATAGCCCAATGGGCCTACCGACCACAATCGATCCTACCCCAACCGTGACATTGCCAGTGATCTGGGAACAATAAATCATTTTTAAAAACCCCAACAACAACAACAACAAAACAATCGATCTTAGACCGACCAGGATCGATCCTAGACCGACCGTGCGTGAGTGTTTTACCACTTGGCTACGGTCCCGTTCCCAAGAGGACAAACGACGCTGTCATAACTATAATGTTTAAAAACCTAGGGTGGCAAAAAATGGTAATAACCATGATGGCATCCAAGGCACGGAACAGTTTCCAAGCCCGTTGAATTACAATTATTTAAATTCTAAAAGCATCAAATGATACTCAAAAAGATTAAAATGAGCACGCTTTCAAAACAAGACAATTAAATATATGAAAAATTAACCTCCGGCGGGACTCGAACCCGCAATCCCCGGCTGACTCATTACTCTTGTTATAGGAGGCCGATGCCTTATCCATTTGGCCACGGAGGCGTACTATTTTTACTACTTTAAGCGTACTTGTTGACGTCACATCAAGCAGCTTCCCGCTCTTTACGATTAAAAATCCTGCTACATATAATAAATGTAATAAATCTCTTGGCTAATATTAATGTTATTTACATTATAGTAATATTAATTAAATAATACTTCAGAAAATGTCGCCATATGTAAGTCACTAACCGTTTTGATCTGCCTAATTAGCTGAACGATTATTACTATCACTGAATTATATTCATAATATTGGGCCAATATTACGAAGCCTACTTTTCTTAAAGTCCAAACCAAATTGTTAACAACTACGATAAATTGCTCTCCTACCTTTATTTTACTTTAGATTTGACCCACATTTCGTCCAGACAGAAATCTTCACATACTATATCGACTTCGCTGAGTTCGCATGGGGCAAAAAGCATGTAATTTTGTACCGGTATGGAATACTCTCCAAGAGAGGTGAAAGGATATGACTTAATCTAACAACGTCATAACGTGTTATGATATAAAAGCAAACGTGATGACGTCATACTAATTAAAAAATAGTTTTCTTTAAAGATACTACTAGAGCACATTGCTTTCATATTAATTACGTCATATACTTCGGAGGCTTTCACCCCTCTTGAAAAGTATTCCATAACAAAAGTAAAATGGCAGAAGGCAGAAAACTGCATGTATTTTACCCTATGCGATCGCAGCGAAGTCGATATTGCTGACATTATTACAGTCTCATATGTGGAATCTGTGTCACTGTAATGTTTTTTTCTTCACAATTTATGTCTGGACAAAATGTGGGGGGAATGTAACGGTACTGAAAGGTAGGAGAGTAATTTATCGTAGTTGTTAACAACTTGGTTCGGACTTTAGTTACACGCGTGTAAGACACAAATAGACCTAATAACAATGCATTACACACCACCCATAACTCAACGCTAATAGAAATGTTTTATTTAACAACGCGCTCAAAACATTTTATGAACACATGGTTAAGGACCATATAGATAATGAGAGAGAGAGAGAGAGAGAGAGAGAGAGAGAGAGAGAGAGAGAGAGAGAGAGAGAGAGAGAGAGAGAGAGAGAGAGAGAGAGAGAGAGAGAGAGAGAGAGAGAGAGAGAGAGAGAGAGAGTGAGAGAGAGATTGAGATCACACAATGGGCTAATGATTCTGATAAGTAGCAAAAGAGATTTTATAAGCAGCATCCAAGGATAGTACATACCACGGCCTTTGTTATACCATTTGTGGTGCACTGGATGGAACGGGAATTATCGCAAATGAGCCCACCGACGGAGATCGATCCAATACCGCTTTTCCTTTGGGATATGTCCCCGCCACAACAAGTACTAAATATAACTTAAGAAATAGATCTGCTTGCATACTTCAAGAGCTGACATTTAGTTGTGTTCGACAAATCATTCGAACAAATAAGTACATCCATACATATAAAGCTCTAAATGTCTTACTACATATTATACATCTAGCCTACTCTATATATTGATGAAAAACCACGAAAAGATACCTGGAAGGCTTCCTTCTACCATAGTAAAAGTCTTCGCACTAATGGTCCATAAATACATTTTCAGAAACCACGCGCTGCCCACCCCCACCGCCCCAACCGTATTGTCCATGAAATATATATGACCAGGACATACACTAACAATTCTAACAAAAGTACATTGAGTTTTGTTTTGAAATATTAAATATCGCTTGCGATGACCCGCGTTCTCATCACATGCATGCAAAAGCTTCAATATCCATATGACTTACAATATAAGAAAGGAAGGCAAAGAAATGTTTGTATAAATATACCTCAGCACAATTCAAAGCTACGACTATCAGACGAGTGTGCAGGGATTTATGCAGGGTGGTGGTGGTGTATGTGGTGGTAGTGATGGTGATGTGTGTGGTGGTGGTGGTGGTATGCATGGTGGTGGTGGTGGTGGTGGGGGAGTGGGGGGGGGGGTGTTCGATACTGTGGTGAGCAAAGATTCTAGGTCGAGACATGCTGCTCCGGAAAATACATTAAACAAATGTCGCTTGAGTGGAGGGGTTCTACCCGAACCCCTATACAGATCACTCTTACCCTAATAATAGCAATGCATTTTCCCGTTTGCGGTAGTCCACATACCACCTACCACATAGAGTAGCTTTTCATATCATAGCATTAGACTTTAAAAATACTTTTTAGAGCAAGAGCCCGGGGTCATTTATCTGACGGAAGTGACCATTTGTTTGGTGGTTGTTTTTGGAAAGAGTATACCTAGGCCAATCAGAAAAGTAAATCCTTAAGTGTACCCAGCGGTGGATAAGGTCACGAGGCAAGGTCAAAGGTCAAATCAGTGCATTTTACAAAAAAATTCAAAAATGATTTTCATTAACCATATTACCCACCCAAACTAATATAGAATCATTTTATTACACAATAAATGAGTAATCAGACTTCCTATATTTGATTTAACGTAAAATATGAAGAATATCTGACACAAAATTGCGAATATCTCATAAACCGATAGACTTTTGCAAAAGTTGGAGTTATTTTACTGATACTTAAAAGATGAGATTTTATCATGCATATTATGTTGCTAAACTTTCCTTTTTCAGGTATTGACCCCATAATGGCCGAGCCAGAGTGTGTCCTCTGTACAGATGATCCATGCCTTACAGATGAACATGTAAAGACATTTGACCTTGAAAAATGGAACAGGGTGAAATCGTCAGCTGAGCGAAGGCTTCAAACGCCCACAAGGATTGCAGTCGAAATACTTGGCTGTATGTACACGATTACCCAACGAACTCTCTGATAAATTCAGAAAATTAACCATATATGGATGTTGTCTGTTTCTTACGAAAAGACACGCCCATGTGGAGAGGATGGAATTCCCTTGTTCACCATGATAGCCTCCCACAGCAGGTAATAGGATATATGGAAAATATAGACCTACCACCAACCAGACTGGATGTCGTGCAAGAAACACTTCGCATAGCACAGAAGGTAGCATATGAGTATGGAGACCCTTATGCCATTGTTGGTTATGATCTGGCCATCGCTAAGCCAGGCCTACAGATTCAGGCACAAGAGTCTCCCAAATATGATAATGTCTTCATTTGCTTTGGGACATTTCATATCACAATGACATATTTCGGTTCATTAGGTTATCTCCTTGACTCATCAGGTGCCTCTGAGATATTGTGCAATGTTGACGTCCTAGCCTCTGGTTCTGTGCGTGGCTTTCTTAGCGGAAAGCATTTCAATCGTTGTAAACGTCTGCATCCACTTCTTGCCACAGCTCTGCAGATCCTGCATTTCCGTCGGTTTACTGAACTGCATGGAGTTGTATCTGATGAGGTAAAGACTGTGCTGGATGCCTTTGCTGAGAATCCATCAGAAGCGAGTCTGTCAGAGGTCCTTCAGTTTGATGCTTGCAACAATTTGTTAGACAGATATAACAAGTACACTGACACCACGAGAAGTGGGGAACATGAGAAGACAGCTATGTTCTGGATAATCTACATAGATCTGGTTCACTTGTACTTGTTACTTGATTATGCCTGCCGAACAAATGATGTCGATCTATACATCCACGCCCTTGGTCGTATGTGCCCCATCTTTTTCGCCACACATCGCCCCAATTACGCCAGATGGATGACAAGGTTTCACTTGCATTTGTTGAACATGGACAACACTCATAAAGGGATCCGTGACATGTTTGAAGGAGGAGCTCTCTCTATTCGCCGCACAGCAAAGAATTTCTCACGCAGTGCTGTAGACCTTACACTCGAGCAAACTGTCAACAAAGATGCAGCGTCAAGACAAGGCAGCATTCACTCAGTGCTTCAATGCTAGGAAAAGGTGGACGCTTACAAGATCTTTCAGGGTAGCTATTGTAGGATGTCTCCTGGATATGGCTGGTCTTACTCTTAATGAGGAAATTTCGCAAGAGCTAAAGCCATACAGAATCAAAAGGGACAACAATGACTTACAAGTAATCTTGAAAAGCCTGGAAGAAACCTTGAATCCATTTCAAGAAAAACCTGCCTGAGCTTTACTGCCTCACAACTGGTCGTTGCAACTTCTGCTGATGTACAGAATGATCTTACTGGAGTTGTAGACAAAGGGAATGAATGGTATAAAGAGTTTGTCACAGAGTGCCAGGCTGACCCCAAAACGTTTCGAAAAGCCAATAAAAGCGTCGAAAGGTCAAGAACTTCACAGGGGATGCATTAAAGACAAGAATTTCATCAAAAGACCAGAAGATAAAGGAAATCCGATGCACACGTGATGTCTTCGGTAGATTGATCTTTCTTGCTGCCACAAAGAAGCTTGATTTGACTAACGTTCTGTCCTTCCCACTCACAGAAGTGCCACTTTCCCTTTGTTACATAAATGGAGCCATGAACAAAACGGATAAGTCGGCCTTAATGAAGAAGTTGGAAGCTGAGGGGACTGCAAACACAGAACCTGGTCATGTTGATGACTACATTCTTGATGCCATGTTCTTTTTGCGCACACTACTAGAGGCTACCTCAAACCTTCGGTGGCATTGCAGACTTGTACTTCAACAGGCCTGTTCATTTTCCAAGGCTTTCCCCCCCCCCCCCCCCCCCCCCCGGGTTTCCCCCCCACCCAAACCCCTTTGGGGAAACACCCCCTTTTTTAAACCCCCCCCCTTTTTCCCCAAAGGGCCCCCTTTGAAAGCCCAAGACCCCAAAATTTTGGACCCTTTTTCCCCTTGGGGGTTTTTGGAAGGAATGGGAACAAAAAAAAAATTTTTTTTTTCCCGGGTTTTTAAGGGGTTTTTTTAAGGAAAAATTTTTTTGGTTTTTTTTTTTAAAAATTTTTTTTTTTTTCCCTTTTAAACAAAGGGGGTGGGAAAACCCAAAAATTTTTTAAAATTTCCCCCCTTTTAAAACCCAAAATTTTAAAAAAAGGTTTGGGGGGCCCCGGCCCCAATTAAAAAAAGCCGGCAAAACCCCAATTCCCAAATTTAAAAAGGGGGGGGAAAATTTCCCCCTGGGGGTTTTTTGAGGGGGGTTTTTTTTTAAAAAGAAAAAGGGGGGGAAAAATTTTTTTTCCCAATCTAAAAATTTTCCCGGGAAAAAAAAGGCCCCTTAAAATTTAATTGAAGCCCCCCCAAAGGGGAAAAAAAAACCCCCCCCGGGGTTTTTTAAAAGTAAAATTAATTTTTTTGGGGGGTTTTTTCCCCCCAATTTTTCCAATTTTTCAAATTTAATTTTTTAAAATTTTTTCCCCAAAAGTCCTAAAATTTTTTTAAAACTTTTTTTTTCAAAACAATTTTAAAAATTTTAAAAACCCGGTTTTTTTTAAAAAATTAACCCCCTTTTGGGAAAAAGGGGTTTTTTTGAAACCCAATTTTCCCCTTTTTTCCCCAAAAAAATTTTTTAAAAGCCCTTTCTCCCTTTTTTTTAAAAAACTTGGGCCCTTGGGGTTTAATTTTTCCAAAAAAAATTTTAAAAAATTTTTTTTTTTGGGGAAAAATTCCCCCCAAAAAAAAAATTTAAGGGAAAAAATTTTTTCCCCTTTAATTTTAAAATTCCCAAAAAATTTTCAAATTTTTTTAAAATTTACCCTGGGCCGGGACCCCCAAAAAAAGGGGGGGTTTTTTTTCCCTTTCCCAAAAAAACCCAAAAATTTTTTTGGTCTTAAAAAGGGGGCCCAAAAAAATTGGGAAAAAAAAAAGGGGCCCCCCCCAAAAAAAAGGTTTTTTAAAATTTTTTTTTTTAAAAAAAATTTTTTTAAATTTTGGGAAAAAGGAAAAGGGGAATTTTTTTCCCAAGAAAAACCTTTCCCCTTTTTCCCAAAGGGGGAATTTTAAAAAAAAACCGGGGGTCCTTTATTTTTCCCCAAACCCCCCAAAAACGGGTTTCCCCCCAATTTTTGGTTTAAATTTAAATTTTTTCCCTTGTTATAATTTCCCAAAAAATTTTTTAAAAAAAAATTTTTTTTAAAATTTTAAAAAATAAAAACCCCGGGGGTTTTCAAATTTTTTCCCCCAAAAAACCCCCCAAACCCCGGGAAAAAAACCCAAAACCCCAAAAGTTGGGCCCCAGGGGAAAACCAAATTAAAAATTTAAAAAAAAAAAAATTTTTCCTTTTTAACTTTTTTTGGAATTTCCCCCCTTTTTTGGTTTTTAAAAACCGGAAAATTTCCCCCCAAAAAATTTAAAAAAAAAAAAAAAAAAAACAAAAAAGGAAATTTTTGGGAAAAAATTTTTTTCCCCAAAAAAAAACCCCCCCAAACACCCCCAAAAAAAAGAAAAAAAAAAAAAAACCAAAAAAAAAAAACCCCCCACCCTAATTTAAAAATTTTTTTTTAAAAATTTTTAAACCCAAAAAAAAAAATTTTTTTAAAAATTTTTTTTTTAAAGAACCCCCCTTTTTTTGGGGGTTAAAAAAATTTTTTCCCCTTTAAATTTTTTTTAAAAAAAAAAATTAAAAAAAAAGAAAACCCCCCTTTTTTAAAAAAATTTTTTAAAAAAAGAAAAAAAAATTTTTTTCCCCAAAAAAAACCCAAAAAAATTTTTCCCCCCCCAAAAAAAAAAAAAAAAAAAAAAAGGGGCCAATTTTAAATTTTATGTAAAATTTTTTAAAAACCCCTTTTTTTTTCAATTTGGAAAAGGAATTTTAAATTTTAAAATTAAAGGGGGGAAAAAAATTTTTTTTAAAAGGGGAAAACTTTTTTAATTTAAGGATTTAAAAAAATTTAATTCCCCTTTGGGGGTTTTTTCCATATTTAAAGCCAAAGGAATAAAAAATTTTAAAAATTTTTTGGGGGAAAAAAAAAAAAAATTTTTTTTTAAAAAAATTTTCCCAAAAACCAAAAAAAAAAAAACCAAAAAACCCCAAAAAACAAAAACAAAAACAAAAACAAAACAAAAACGTTGCGCAGTAATTTATTTTGTGTAAGGAACCCAATAAAATAATTCGAGTTTGGCGTCATTTCATTCAAAAGCACCCCCGCCACAATTTTTACGGTCTTTGAATACAGTAAGGCGGAAGGAATAACTTGCGTGTACGTTTACAAATCACGTTTTATTAAGCTTTAATTATAGATAAAAATTTTCCCCGTGTGTTTTGGTATCGAAATCATATAACTTTAGGAAAAAATAGTGTATTCCCAATGATTTACGAAGCGAAAAAATCTGGTAAATAACCTTATATTTCTTTTACGATCATTTTAAACTCACCGTATGGCTATATTGCCGGATTAAGAGGGCCTTGAAATAATTAAACCTTTTTGTGAAAAAAAGACCAAGCTTAAGTTTAAATAAGCAATTTCAAACAGCATTGTTATCTTGAATTCCCAGGGATTATGTCTTTACTGAACATGATCTTCGTAAAAAAAAAACTTAGTATTTGTCCATTCAATAAGGGTCATTTTCTACAATAGTTTGAATGTTGGGCAATTGGAGATGTTCTTGACACATACTCCTCGGTGGATAGTCGTTAAAACTCGTCGGGGTGTAAGGGGAGAGTTGGGTTCGAAAAAGGTACTTCGTGATTAGGGTTCTGCTGAGGGATTATATCCCCAGTTTCTTGTACTATCGATTTGGCGACCAGCGGGTTCCTCTTGCGCAACCAAATTTTTTCCCCTTTTTTGTCATGACTGATGCATGGGATTGACCTTGTTTTTTGGAAAAAAACCCGCAAGGGTTATACAAATTTTATTTTAAAAAAAAAAAACACGTTTGGCTGAAATGATTTGAAGACTTTTTATGGTAGTAATGGGAAATGTGGAAAGTTGAAATCTTGTTTTGACACGATTAATAACCATCTTTGGACTAATGGAAATCAGTTAACTCTTCACTACCGCCCAAACAGTTCCCTTTGAACGGACTAAAAAGCCCTTTTTACAAAAAAGATTTTTTGCGTACCGCGTTTAAGTACGTCGGAAAGAAAACCCCCCACATCATGCGAAGTTTAAATTCTGTTCACACTCGCCCACAAAAAGAAATCAATGACGGAACAGAGCATTTTATCGTTTAGCCGTTTAATTACAGCGGAGAAAAAAGTGTTAGGGGGAAATAATTTAAACCATAAATAAATCGCTTTTGTTTCTCCCAGGGTTTGGTTTTGTTGAAGGACTGAATATGAGCACATTTGATGAATGAATTGTATAGTAACACACACACACCCAACACACACCACAACCCGCGACACGCGCGTTGCACCCCCCCCTTTCCTTCTCCTCTGTCTCTCGTCTCTTCTCTACCTCCTCTCTTATCCTGTCCTTCTCACCCTTCTTTTGTCTCTCTTTGTGTTGTCTGTTGTCTGCTCCTCCTTTCTCCACTCTCGCTCTCTGCCTCTTTTCTCTCCCGCCTCTCCCGCCCCCCTTTTTCTCTTGCTTCTCTTCTTCTTTGCTTCTCTCTGTCTCTATCTCATCTGTCGTCCTCTTCCTGTGTCTGTCTCTCTGTAGTCTGTCTGTCTCTCTTCTGTCTGTCTGTCTGTCTACTGTTACTGTCTCTATGTATCCTGTCTGTGTCTCTATCTGTCGTCTGTCTCTCTCTCTCTTTACCTCTCTCGTATATCTCTCTGTCCCTTCTATCTCGATCTCTGTCTTCACGGTTAACGTCGCAGACCCTAGTTTCAACCTGTCAAAATGGACACTGAGTTTGGTTAATCTGCAAACCTGTAACACATCTGGATAAAGTTGCAACAGAGTGAACCAAGAGCGTCTGTAACGTTACTTCTCAGATGTAGGTGCGTTTTTTGAAATATGAAAAAATGCATTCCGTGGTATTAGAAACACCAGCATGACCAGAAATTGATAATATAAGCAATGAAATCTTAGTAAAGTTTGATTTCAACTATCCACAAAACACCTCCCCTCCAAAAAAACCCCAACAACCTCAAAACCAACAACAAAGCAACAACAAAACAACACCAACCCACCCCCTATAAAACAACAACAAAAACAACAACCCCCCCCCCCCCCCGCCACCAAAACAAACAACGACAAAAAAACGGCCGTAGTGTTTAAAAATTGGAGTCTGTCCCTTTTAAGAAATATTCCTTTTCTATTGTTTTCCTTTAGTTTGTTTTCTCTCTTGCTATCCTAAATCTTGTCTGTCTGCCTGTCTTATTTAACGACGCACTCAATACATTTTATTTACGGTTATATGGCGTCAAACATATAGTTCAGGACCACACAGATATTGAGAGAGGAAACCCGCTGTCGCCACTTCATGGGCTACTCTTTTCGATTAGCAGCAAGGAATCTTTTATATGCACCATCCCACATACAGGATAACACATACCACGGCCTTTGATATACCAGTCGTGGTGCTTTGGCTGGAGCGAGAATAGCCCAATGGGCCCACCGACGGGGATCGATCCCAGACCGACCGCGCATCAAGCGAAAGTTACACCACTAAGGTACGTCCCGCCCCCTCAGACTCGGAGTGTGTAGCAAAACACGACTAACTTGTACGGCTTGCTCCCCATCACACACGACTAACTTGTACGGCTTGCTCCCCATCACACACGACTATCGTCTCGTAGTCCTCTTTCTGGATCGTATGTCCAAGTGGCAGCCATGTCCGACTGTCTGCGATTAATGTAAACAAGAAGTAAGAGTCTCACAAATAGTGCACCGCTCTTCAGAAAAGAGATGGCTGGACCTAAAAGCCGGAACACCTGTCATGTCCACCTCGTCGGGGCTGCACATTAAGGGCAATAAATCTCGTTGTTTGATGAATGAAGTAAGTAATGTTGGCGTATGTCAAAGTACTGGCGCGGTCCACAGACTTGGGGTTAAACACAACTGAGGAATCCATTACAGCTGACAAGTTAATACGACTGATATTACTGCGAAGTAAATTAGTGTAAGACAAGCTGACCTTATCTGAGTCTATATACACGTTGGGAGGTCACATGGCAAATGGCAGTTTATAAAATTATTACTTATATATTTATCATCATCACCACCACCACCATCATCATCATCAACATCATTATCATCATCATCATCATCATCATCATCACCACCACCACCACAAGCACCTCCACCACCACCAGCATCATCATAATCATCATCATCACCACCATCACCACCACCACCATCATCATCGTCATTATCACCGTCATCATCATCACCACCACCACCATCAGCACCATCACCATTATCATCATTATTATCATCATCATCGTCACCATCACCACTACCATCATCATCACCATCACCATGACGACCATCATAATTAATTAATTAATTTATGTAATAGTAGAAATGCAAATATCACAGAAACCTATACAAATGTATATTGTTACAGCATTATTAAATAGATCGGTATTGTATTGCACTATTACTCTCAATATAAAGAGGTTTAATATTTGCAATAAACATACGTTAAATCTATTTTTAAAAACGTTAAAAATACGAAAATAAAATATCATAATAAGGACCAACAGACAGACAGACAGGCAAGACAGACACACACACATACAGACACACACACATACAGACATACAGGTACACATACACCAACGCACAAACACACACATACAAAATACACACACAAAACACACACACACACACACACACTCACAAACAAACACACACACTAATATAGACACACAGACACACACACACACACACACACACACACCCATCCATCCATCCATCCACCCACCATACCCAAACCAACGTGTACTATCATAGTCCTACCCCAGTAGTACACTACAATAGGCATTTCATATGACAGTAATGTTTATATTTGGCTGACGCATATCACACTAAAAAAGAAACTTGGCTAGACGTTATCAAATGATGATCGGGTTTCTTTAGCCGATATTTTCCATCAATAAATTGTAAACCTTGAACTATATACATGTATATATTTTTTAAAGATGCAGATACTTGATAATTACACATTTTATCTTGTTGATTGACTTTTTTAGTTATATATAATATATTCATATATATTCATTTGTTTCAAGTTTAAGTATATTTAGAAAAACGTAATTTTGAACTAACAGTACAATTTGATATTCATTATTTGCATGGGCAAGGTTAGTCCTTAGCTGGTTATTATGGCATGTTTGCGGTGATTGCAGTGGAACCGACGTCTCATGCATGGAATGGATCATCCGGACTGGCCTCGCTGGTGTCGTGGTTAAGCCATCGGACATAAGGCTGGTAGGTACTGGGTTCGCATCCCGATACCGGCTCTCTTCTAAAGCGAGTTTTAACGGCTCAATGGGTAGGTGTAAGACCACTACACCCTCGTCTCTCTCACTAACCACTAACCCACTGTCCTGGATAGACGGCCCAGATAGCTGAGGTGTGTGCCCAAGATAACGTGCTTGAACCTTAATTGGATATAAGGACGAAAATAAGTTGAAATACACGAAATGAAAGGATTAGTCGGTCAGCTATCTTATTAAACTTGCAGTCATATATATGATATTCCTACGACATAGTATTAAATCTGAATAACAAAACCGTAATACATGATCAAAGCCGTATCTCTGCACAATTCAGAGTCGAATGGGCATTTGACAAAATAGTGGATGATTCCATAAACCTCCATGTTGTGACTCGTGTAACACATACAAAATAGTGGATGATTCCATAAACCTCCATGTTGTGATTCGTGTAACACATACAAAATAGTGGATGATTCCATAAATCTCCATCTTGTGACTCGTGTAACACATACAAAATAGTGGATGATTCCATAAATCTCCATCTTGTGACTCGTGTAACACATACAAAATAGTGGATGATTCCATAAACCTCCATCTTGTGACTCGTGTAACACATACAAAATAGTGGATGATTCCATAAACCTCCATGTTGTGACTCGTGTAACACATACAAAATAGTGGATGATTCCATAAATCGCCATCTTGTGACTCGTGTAACACATACAAAATAGTGGATGATTCCATAAACCTCCATCTTGTGACTCGTGTAACACATACAAAATAGTGGATGATTCCATAAACCTCCATGTTGTGACTCGTGTAACACATACAAAATAGTGGATGATTCCATAAACCTCCATGTTGTGATTCGTGTAACACATACAAAATAGTGGATGATTCCATAAATCTCCATCTTGTGATTCGTGTAACACATACAAAATAGTGGATGATTCCATAAATCTCCATCTTGTGATTCGTGTAACACATACAAAATAGTGGATGATTCCAAAAATCTCCATCTTGTGATTCGTGTAACACATACAAAATAGTGGATGATTCCATAAACCTCCATCTTGTGACTCGTGTAACACATACAAAATAGTGGATGATTCCATAAACCTCCATCTTGTGACTCGTGTAACACATACAAAATAGTGGATGATTCCATAAACCTCCATGTTGTGACTCGTGTAACACATACAAAATAGTGGATGATTCCATAAACCTCCATCTTGTGAATCGTGTAACACATACAAAATAGTGGATGATTCCATAAACCTCCATCTTGTGACTCGTGTAACACATACAAAATAGTGGATGATTCCATAAACCTCCATGTTGTGACTCGTGTAACACATACAAAATAGTGGATGATTCCATAAACCTCCATCTTGTGACTCGTGTAACACATACAAAATAGTGGATGATTCCATAAACCTCCATCTTGTGACTCGTGTAACACATACAAAATAGTGGATGATTCCATAAACCTCCATCTTGTGACTCGTGTAACACATACAAAATAGTGGATGATTCCATAAACCTCCATCTTGTGACTCGTGTAACACATACAAAATAGTGGATGATTCCATAAACCTCCATCTTGTGACTCGTGTAACACATACAAAATAGTGGATGATTCCATAAACCTCCATGTTGTGACTCGTGTAACACATACAAAATAGTGGATGATTCCATAAACCTCCATCTTGTGACTCGTGTAACACATACAAAATAGTGGATGATTCCATAAACCTCCATCTTGTGACTCGTGTAACACATGCAAAACATACAGTACAGGCTTTGAGTAATTAAAACATAAATTAGATTCCATATACTATAGCGATACAGCGCTTGCCTGATGCGCGATCGATCTAAGATCGATCCCCGTCGGTGTGCCCATTGGGCTATTTCTCGTTCCAGCCAGTGATCCACAACTGGTATAACAAAGGTCGTGGTATGTACTATCCTGTATGTGGGATGGTGCATATAAAAGATCCCTTCCTGCTAATCGAAAAGAGTAGCCAATGAAGTGGCGACAGCGGGTTGCCTCTCTCAACATCTGTGTGATCCTTAACCATGTCTGACGCCATATAACAGTAAATACAATGTGTTGAGTGCGTCGTTAAATCAAACATTTCCTTTCTTTTTTTAGTTAAAATATATTTTTATTTTAAAAAATACTGAGCAACAAAAAACCCGCAAATGTTTCATTTGGTTCAAGTCTAAGTATATTCCGAAAAACATTATTTTGAACTCACCGTGCAATTTGATATTCATTATTTGCATGAGCAAGGCTAGTCCTTGCTGGTCATTATGGCTTGTTTGCGGTGATTGCAGTGGAACCGGCATCTCATGCATGGAATGGATCATCCGGTCAGCTACCGTGTCAAGCTTGCAGTCATGTATAGGAAATTCCTACAGGATAGTATAAATCTGAATAACAAAACCGTAATATTGGATCAGGACCGTACCTCTGCACAATACAGAGCCGAATGGACATTTGACAAAATAGTGGTGGATTCCATACATCTCCATCTTGTGACTCGTGTAATAACAAAATACACAGTACAGGCTTAGAGTAATTAAACATAGATTGGATTCCATATACTGTAAATCATAACATTTAGTGAAATCCAAATACATGACATATCAGTGATATAAAACTTTAGCGAGGTCGTCATATCGGAACCTCACCCCCCCCCCCCCCCGTCCCCCCTCGAACCTACCTTACAAGTAGGATCAGCTGAAATAATCCTTTTGATCAAGGGGGCGGGACGTAGCCCAGTGGTAAAGCGTTCGCTTGATTCGAGGTCGGTCTGGGATCGATCCCCGTCGGTGGGCCCATTGGACTATTTCTCGCTCTAGCCAGTGCATCACGACTGGTATATCAAAGGTCGTGGTATGTGTTATTCTGTCTGTGGGATGGTGCATATAATAGATCCCTTGCTGCTAATCGAACAGAGTAGCCCATGAAGTGGCGACAGCGGGTTTCCTCTCTCAATATCTGTGTGGTCCTTTACCATATGTCCGATGCCATATAACCATACATAAAATGTGTTGAGTGCGTCGTTAAATAAAACATTTCTTTCCTTGGTTTTGATCAATTTTGACGTTCTGCAGGTGAGGTGAGGTCAGATGGTTTTACGTGCATACTCAGAACAAACTGTTGTAGAGTACGCCTGTCATGGGCTCCTCTGTCCAGGGCAGGAAAGGGGTTGGGGTGGGTGGGAGAGAGGACCGCCCGAACTTGCAGGTGCAAGACAGCACCAGCAGCCCGACCGGGGTTGGTAGCGGGCGGGGTTGGGGGACGTTATGCAGCTAACAGACAACTTATATAGGGTAAACAATTTCAGTAATGTGCATGCTAACTAACTATTGTTATTTGCTCTTTTTGGTTTAATCAGTTACCATTGTTGTGTGTTCAGATAATCACGGAAAAAACAATTGCACATTTTTTTTTTAATGAGCCTGTTGTACGTTTCTTTAATATTAGCGTCATGAAATATTAGCGTCTTGTACTCCATCGCTGATTTACAGTATGTCACCTCACACCATTTGATCACCATTTCATTGAAACAAAAATTAAATAACTGAGAAAAAACTGGCACATTTTACTACGTGAAACAGTGACACAGATTATGGGGTTAATCGATTATGCTGCATAATTAGATCTAATGTACGAAAGCGTTATTGGTTAATCCTCGGAGGGTCCGCATCACAGTGTTTTGCAGCCAAATCGCTTGATGTTTAGCCGTGGGAAATACCTGTCAAACTCGATAAAGTGAAGGAATAATTGGTTCTGACAGCAAACTGTCCAGGCGGAGGGGGATACACCGAGGATCGATCCCGCGACGTCCAGCACGTCTGCTTCATACTTACGGGTTATTGCATTATCGGTTTCAGTCCGCGGTAAAATATTGATTATATCTATTTAAGTCATATACGTACGTTTTCCCACAAAGATGTATTCGCGAATTTAACTGTAGATATACAAATGCAATATGAGACAGACAGAGACAGAGACAGACACAGACACAGACACAAAGACAGAGACAGAGACAGAGGAAAAGGAACTTCACTGCTACCGGATTACGCTACTGCTGTCCCAAAACAGCAAGAGTTATAGTTTATATGAACTTTCTCACTGACAGGACATTACATACCAAAACCACGGCTTTTGATGTACCAGTCACAGAGCATTAGGTGGGGGTAAACGAGAGTCGGTACATAAGATAGAGGACAAAAAGAAGCAGTAGGAGGAGGAAGAGAAGAAGAACGAATAAGCAGTAGGTGGAGGAGGAAGAGAAGAAGAATGAATAAGTAGTAGGAAGAGGAGCAGAAAGAGAAGAAGAATGAATAAGGAGTAGTAGGAGGAGGAGAAAGAGAAGAAGAAGACAAAAAGCGATGAAGACGAACAAGAAGAACAAAAACAAAAATGAGAAAACGGAGAACAGGAAGTAAAAGAAAAAGAACAAGATAATTATGATTCATTAAAAACCTCTTATATTAATATTCGGTACTATTTTACACAGGTTTTGACAACCATAAAGTCATCAACACTGAAAAGGAATCCTTAAAAAATAAACAAAAAACCCCACCAATGATGTATTAAACATTTCAAATATGTGGCTTACCTAATATAATGATGTATTTTATTGATCCCGATTCGCATTTCCTGTACATATCCGTTCTTGTTTAGTGGTTGCCTGGGAGAATATGGTTATTTATATCTATATTTATATACAAACATTAACATATACAAGATAAAAGTGTGTGTATACATGTGTATATATAGGATTTTTTATTATACCAATATTAAACGAGATGTCACCCAGTACACACGCGAACCGTCGTAAACTGATCAAATGGTTTTAGTCAATTAATCGTTTTACCAAGGAGACACACACCTCAGTGCAAATTCTCCTCAGCTAAATACTGATTATCTAATGTACAGATCTGAAATCGCAGAATCAATATCTCCACTGATTATTATTTACCCATAAAACTATTGCATGATAGTACCCGTACGTAGGTACTTTTTGTAGTAAAATTCATTTCTTCTTTCTTTCTTTTTTCTTAAATTTATATCCGAACTTATATCGTAAACATAAATCCTACCGCAGGTATCTGTCCACAACAGTAGGCTAATGGTTAGTATTAGTTGTCAGTGAGAGATATTTTTTGTTTTTGTTTAACGACACCACTAGAGTACATTGATTTATTAATCATCGGCTATTGGATGTGAATCATTGGGTAATTCTGACTCGTAAACAGAGGAAACCCGCTACATTTTTTTTCTAATGCAGCAAGGGATATTTTATGTGCACCATCCCAAAGAAGTATAGCACAGCCTTTGGTATACCAGTTGTGGTGCACTGGCTGGAACGACAAATAGCCCAATGGGCCCACTAACGGGGATCGATCCCAAACCGACCGCTGTCCAAGCGGGTGCTTTACCACTGGACCCCTAGTGAGAGAGAAGCCGGTGTAGTGGCCTTACACATCCACCCTGTGTCGTTGAAACTCGCTCTGTTGGCAGTCTGACTAATTATCACTCTAGGATTGAGCCGGTACGGGGGTGCGAACCCAGCACCTGGCGTTGAGACGCGAAACATAGTGTGTACCAGTCTTAGGCATCACCACACCACATAGTTATTACCAGTGTTTTTCGGTATCGTCAATATCATATATTAGGAATACAAATTGTATTATGCGAGCCTCCTAATATATGATATTGACAATACCGAAACACACGAGGGTAATAATATCTTTATCATATAATATCAAGCTTAATACAACGCGTTTTTTGTAAACTGTGCACGCAACTTTAATTCCAGTCCGCCATTACTAGATATTCAAATGACGTAAGAATATGTGGCGCGGTGTCTTTTTGAATGGAAATGACGTCAAACTCGAATGACGTAATTTTGGGTGTCCTTACATCAAACTAAACTAGTGCATAACGTTGTGGGGTTTTTTAACGCTGGATAGCTTTCAGTGTAAACTTGCTATTGAAATGTTTTTTATTTGATGACTATGAATGCATACGTCAATTATGGAGTGTCACCTAGTACGTTTGCTTAAATGTCAATAAACCTAGTGCCGTGACCTCGATTAATTTATTGACGCCATATAACCGTAAATAAAATGTGTTGAGTCCGTCGTTAAATAAAACATTTCTTTCTTTCGATTAATTTACATCTTAATATGCAAAGTTATCACATACTTTGAAAAAACAGTAAGATGTAAAATGAGTGGGGTACCCCACTAAAAGATGATAAAGTGCAATTTTGCCCCCTAGTTAAACGATCAACAGGCAGATCCTATATCTGGAGGGTGTCAGTTACACATAAATACTACTCGTATAAATTCCCCTTCCAGGTGACACCCCAACCCATCTACGCCCAGATATATATTAAAGAATTTAATTATGGATAGAAGGAAAGAAGGAAAGAAATGTTTTATTTAACGACGCACTCAACCCATTTTATTAACGGTTATATGGCGTCAGACATATGGTTAAGGACCACACAGATATTGAGGGAGGAAATCCGCTGTCGCCACTTCATGGGCTACTCTTTTTTGATTAGCAGCAAGGGATCTTTTATATGCACCACGCCATAGACAGGATAGGACATACCACGGTCTTTGATGTACCAGTCGTGGTGCATTGGCTGGAGCAAATTGTGGCGTGATTGGCAACAAGAGACAAACGTATGTTGCTGTTGCATGAAGGGGCGGAATATAGTCCAGGGGTAAAGCGCTCGTTTGATGTGCGGTCGGTTTGGGATCGATCCCCGTCGGTGGGTCCATTGTGCTATTTCTCGTTCCAGCCAGTGCTCCATGACTGGTGTAACAAAGGCCGTGGTATGTACAATCCTGTCTGTAAGATTGCTCATATAAAAGATCCCCTGCTACTAATGGAAAAATTGTAGCGGGTTTCCTCTCTATGACTGTGATAAAATGACCATATGTTTGACATCCAATAGCTGATGATTAATAAATCAATGTGCTCTGGTGGTGTCGTTAAACGAAACAAACAAACAGACTGTTGCATGAACAGACAAGGAGTAAAATGACAAGAAGACAAGAGGAGCTGCCAAATCGGGGGAAGACGGAGATGGGAGGGATGAAATGGAACTCAAAGGAGAAGTGAAAAAATAAAACCCAGGTCATCGGATAATTAAATAAAGAACATTTCTTCTTTTTTCTCGCCGATAAGGCCAACATAAAGCATTTTGTACGCAAAACGTGCTACCGCCATAGACATTATAAATGGACAGCCGCCATAAAACCGCGTCCTATAAACTGCGAAGACAGATCCTTGTGACTGAATGGCAGCCGCGAATAAAAACGCTGTGATGTGAGAGAAAAGTCATTTTGTGATGACAGATTTATCACTGCATTACTAGCAGTTTATTTAGTGAACTGGCCTGAAAGTTCGTTTTATTGCCCGTTTACCTGATTAACAGGCCTTGCTCCCCTTGATGGACTTTTGCTTAACCCATCATGTCACCATACATTGCGCCGAAAGATTGGCGCCCATTTAAAAGACTAAAGCTTGAGATTGTCTGTATTTAACACATCGAGCTGACATTTAAAAACGTTAGTTCATTTAAAGCTGCCTTGTCATATTACAACATCACATACTAATGCAAAATACCAACACAACCGCAGTTTTTAATAAACTCTTGTCAGCACTTATTCTCATTAGACTTCATACAATAGCGTCACCACATGTCGTGGGTTCATTTATTTTTTTAAATACTTAAACTTAAAGGTTAACTTTATAATAAATTAAACTTATTAAAACCAGACACAAATATTTTGCCAAGTTCGTGAAAGCAAACGTAGGAAAAACACGTTTTACTCGTTTTTGGGGAAGGTAATGTTTTATTTAATGAGGTACTCAACACATTTTATTTACGGTTATATGGCGTCAGACTAAAATAATTCTTCATATGTGTTCATGTGGGACAGGGCTATTCCACCCGAGGGTATATAATTTGCAAGTCTCGTTCCTGACATCATATTATGTACCCGAGGGTGGAATAGCCCTGTTCCACATGGATACATAATGGAGGATTATTTTTGTCCCATCCAGTAGATGAAAAACAAGTATTTTGGGAAAATCTTACAATAAAATAATCATAACCATTGAAAAGATCGTACGCAAAAATGATTTATACTAAAGTTTTATTGAAATATAAAAAGCATTTCTTGCGTTATTTTGCCGTTTCCGTGACGTCACTCAGAAGTCACATGGTCATGCAAGACCGATTTATTCCAGATGGGCTGACGTCATGGAATACGCCTGTCTTGCATGGCTAGGGATGGGAGAAATATAGTTAAGGACCACACAGATATTGAGAGAGGAAAGCCGCAGTCGCCACTTCATGGGCTACTCTTTTGGATTAGCAGCAAGGGATCTTTTATATGCACCATCCCATAGACAGGATAGCACATACCACGGCCTTTGATATACCAGTCTGGAGCGAGAAATTGCCCAATTTGCCCACCGACGGGGATCGATCCCAAACCGACAGCGCATCAAGCGAACGCTTTACAACTAGACTACGTCTCGCGCCCGTTTTGGGGGAATGCAAAGTATACAGTAAAATAGATTTAAACCGCACAGCTCACAATTCGTAACTTTATTATAAAGTTAACATTCAAATACTTAACACAAACCAGTGGAATGTAACCCCGCTTCGTGTTGTTTAAACCGTACAGCTCACAGTTCGTAACTTTATTATAAAGTTAACATTCAAATACTTAACACAAACCAGTGGAATGTAACCCCGCTTCGTGTTGTTTAAACCGTACAGCTCACAGTTCGTAACTTTATTATAAAATTAACATTCAAATACTTAACACAAACCAGTGGAATGTAACCCCGCTTCGTGTTGTTTAAACCGTACAGCTCACAGTTCGTAACTTTATTATAAAGTTAACATTCAAATACTTAACACAAACCAGTGGAATGTAACCCCGCTTCGTGTTGTTTAAACCGTACAGCTCACAGTTCGTAACTTTATTATAAAGTTAACATTCAAATACTTAACACAAACCAGTGGAATGTAACCCCGCTTCGTGTTGTTTAAACCGTACAGCTCACAGTTCGTAACTTTATTATAAAGTTAACATTCAAATACTTAACACAAACCAGTGGAATGTAACCCCGCTTCGTGTTGTTTAAACCGTACAGCTCACAGTTCGTAACTTTATTATAAAGTTAACATTCAAATACTTAACACAAACCAGTGGAATGTAACCCTGCTTCTCGTTAGTTAAAACCCCGTTCTCACTTGAACGATTTTCTACGCGAATTCCGTGCGACCACCAAATCGTACAGGGCGTGCGGGAGTCGCACGGCAGTATGTTGATGATTCGCACACGTTGTAGGGGTGTCGTGTGTATTTCAGACATGTCGCATGCCGGTGCGACATTTTTCAAATGTTTAAAATTATCGTACGGCTGTCTCTAGGTTCGCACAGTTCGCATTGGTCGCATAGAGGTTGCACAGCAGTCGCACGGCAGTATGATAGGTCGCACGGGAGTCGTACGTGAGTCTTAAGGGAGCCGAGATGTGCGACTCCCAGCGGACCCCGGCGACTCCCGTGCGACATCCATCAGACTTCCGTGCAACTGTCGTGCAACCTGTGCAAAACTCATGCGAGCCCGGTGCAGAAAGGCAGTCGCATGGCAGTTGCACAAGTGAGACTGCGCGGGCGGGGGGGGGGGGGGGGGGGGGGGGGGGGGGGGGGGACCTAGGTAATTCGTACGGGAATCGCACGGCTATACAATCTTTTAGTCGCACCGCAGTTGTACGAAAAATCGTTCAAGTGAGAACTGGGCTTTAGCGAAGAAGAACAATATTTTTTATGTGACACAAATAGCAAGTATACCCAAACGATATCGAAGAATGGCGTGTGAGGCAAACATATATAATATAGCTGAGGTCTAATTGACTAAACTGTCGCAACTTTGCGATCTCGCAGTGCAGTGCTAAAAGACTTGCAAAGAGGATGCTTTGTTGTCTAGCAGAGCCTAACAGACCTTGAAGTTGTGCGTCCAAATGATGTCAAGTCGGGGTCATTAAAGTTGCCTTGGCTATATGCTGAGAAAAAGCACTTAGGATAACAAGACAAATGAGGTGGACGGACACAATATATACCCACCTTTTATGTGGAATCTATGCGTTTCTAGAAGAAGAAGAAGAAGACGAAGAAGAAGAAGTTGAAGAAGACACCACCCAAACCCCCCCCCCCCCCCCCCCAAAAAAAAAAAAAAAAAAAAAAAAAACCCCCACAAAAAACCCCCACAACAACAACAAAAACAACCCCAAAACCCCCAAACAAACAAACAAACAAAAAACCAACCCAAAAAACCAAACCAAACAAAACAAACAAACACAAAACAACCAAAAACAACCTAAGAAAACAAGACCACATCACTAATGACAGACTTTTTCGGCCTAATTGTAATGAAATGAATATTGATGGTCTAATTTTTAAATGGTTGAATAAGAAAGATAAACTAGAATCTGCAGCTTTAACAAATAAGTTGGATTCCTTAATACGTTACAGTTAATTCTAGAGCTTTAGGGGGCGGGACGTAGCCCAGTGCTAAATCGTTCGCTTGATGCGCGGTCGGTTTGGGGTCGATCCCCGACAGTGGGCCCATTGGGCTAATTCTCGTTCAAGCCAGTGCACCACGAATGGTATATCAAAGGCCGTGGTATGTGCTATCCTGTCTGTGGGATGGTGCATATAAAATATCCCTTGCTACTAATGGAAACATATAGCGGGTTTCCTCTCTTACCAAATGTTTGACATCCAATAGCCGATGATTAAACAGTATGCTCTAGTGGTGTCGTTAAACAAAACGAACTTTTTTCTAGAGCTTTAATACGTATCACTGGTAAAATTCATCCTGGGCCAATATTCATCTGTGGTTCGAATCACCTCAGTGGAGGTTGATTTTTATCTGTTACATCATCTAAAAAGGGATTCTCATTTACCTTTGTCTGTCTCGCTTTTGTCAACACTTCATCTTCTGGAGTGGAAAGTAGCTCAGTGGTACAGCGTTCGCTCGATGTGCGGTCGGTGTGGGATCGATCCCCGTCGGTGGGCCCATTGGGCTATTTCTCGTTCCAGCCAGTGCACCACGACTGGTATATCAAAGGCTGTGATATGTACTACCCTATCTGTGGGATGGTGCATATAAAAAATCCCTTGCTGCTATCGAAAAAAAGTAGCCCATGAAGTGGCGACAGCGGGTTTCCTCCCTCAATATATGTGTGGTCCTTAACCATATGTCTGACGCCATATAACCGTAAATAAAATGTGTTGAGTTCGTCGTTAAATAAAACATTTCCTTCCCTTTTTTTCATCTTCTTCTTTTTGAGAGGGGGACGTAGCCCAGTGGTAAAGCGTTCGCTTGATGCGCGGTCGGTATAGGATCGATCCCCGTCGGTGGACCCATTGGGCTATTTCTCATTCTAGCTAGTGCTGCACAACTGGTGTAAGAAAGGCTGTGGTATGTACTATTCTGTCTGTGCAATGGTGCATATAAAAGATCCCTTGCTGTTAATCGAAAAGAGTAGCCCATGAAGTGGCGACAGCGGGTTTCCTCTCTCAATATATGTGTGGTCCTTAACCATATGTCTGACGCCATATAACCGAAAATAAAATGTGTTGAGTTCGTCGTTAAATAAAACATTTCCTTCTTCTTTTTGCTCTTCTTTTTTTACCCTAGTCTTATATTCTTTTCTTCTGCCTTTTTTTTCTTCGTAGTCGTCTGTGTTGTGTGATATTTACTTTAATACACGTCTATAAATGCTATTTTCACAATAAGAGGATGTCCTCCATAATACATGTATTAAATAAACTTTGCTGTAGTCAACATAATAAAATACATCAAATAACCCGGAACTATTTCGCGAACATAATTATTGTCATGAGTTCGAAAATGTTCCAGATATTGAAAAGTACACGCTACTTCCGTTTTCCTAAAATTCCATTCCTTGAGACTATTTTGTCACACATTGCTATACATATTTTTGTATTGCCGCAAAATGATTCGTAATGGCATTTAACTAAAGTAACGTTGTTATTTCCGTATCTTGTAAGTTGTGCACTCTCTCTATTACGTCACATCCTCTTGATTAGAATGGGCAATGTACATAGTAATCGACAATATTGTTTTCAGTTCGAATTCGTTTGTTTGCTTGAATCTTCTTCTTTTTTATCTTTGTAATAAAGGCTGAAAAAAGAAACCCTATAAAAAATGTAATTTAACCGAAGTATCGCAGCCACGTGCCACGCACACACGCGTTTAATTATAGCTTTGTACCAGCTGTCATCATCTGATGAAATAGTGGTGGTGATGATGGTGGTGGTGATGATGTGGTGATGCTGATGCTGATGATGTTGATGATGATGGTGGTGATGATGATGGTGATGATGATGATGATGGTGGTGATGATGATGATAATGGTGGTGTTGATGATGATGATGGTGATGATGATGGTGGTGGTGATGATGATGATGATGATGATGGTGGTGATGATGATGATGATAATGATGATGATGTCATTTATACTCAACATCTGACGTTACCGTCCATAACCAAAGTCAGAACAATACTAAACTGTATATATACGGCGGTATCTTTTCTGTGAAATAACAATCGGCGGTGGACCTTACTAAGAATAGCGTAAAATTAAACATTTACACAAAACACATCCATAATTGATATGGCATTGCTGTACATTATCTTTATTTACCTACGTTTAGCATTGTTTCTAGCGCGTGCCCTTTACGAAAAGTTTATCTTGGTACGAATTGACAGTAAATGTTAACTAGAACTTCGACTACACGCTATTGTAAGAAAAAAAAAAAAAACCCCAACACATCTGTTTTAAAGCAACCAACTCCACACGTTGCTTTATAATAAGTACGCATTATAGTTTATGACGTCATGACGAATGATGTCATCTTCAATAAATAAATAAATAAATAAATAGATAAATAAATAGATAATATATAAAAACATATTGCAATTCGTTTCTCATATTGTTAAAATGTTAAAAGAAATGGCATAGCATTTATAAATTAACCTACTTTTATTAATTAGTATTCACATCTGAAATGTTTACCATTTACAAACAACATTGTTAACCTCTGCCTTAACACAACAGGAGGATCTGGTTTTCTTTTAAGTTTATTCAACCATGGCAAATTTAGACGTCATAAAAGATATTTGCTACACGTTTGTTGTTGGTATATATTCAACGACAGGACATTGTGTCATCATTATTTAGTTTTGTACGCAATCAGTTTGACATATTTTACCGTAATTGCACTTCATATCCTTTTAAACAGGTACAACAGGTTTAAACAGGTACAATTGTTTAAATTACATTTTTTTTTCATTTACAATCAGATGCATGGCAATCATCAAACTGAAAAAACGAAGAAGCGACACTGATTTCAATAATTAAAAGGTCATGATTTACAAAGGAGATAATTGATTCATGAATTTGTTCACAAAAATACAAATATGATTTCTATATTTTCACTGTAACTAAAATAGTGTGAAAATAGTGTGAAAATATAACTTTTCACTGAATATTACTTATATGGTTTCTGTAGATCTGTAAATTTCATAGGTATGTATATGATAAAGTTAATTAAAATAGAGAAAGAAAGGTAGAACGAAATAATAATAAAACAAAAGAAACAAAGAAACAGAAAGAACCCCAAACAAACAACAACAAAAAACAAGAGAGAAAAAGATGAATAAGCGAATGAAAGCGAAGAAAAACAAATACCAATAAGTTATGCCATATACAATTGCCAGGTTAAACATTATTGGCATTAAAGGTTATACTTCGTGTAGAGCCATTAAATAATTATTTGAGAGAGAGAGAGAGAGAGAGAGAGAGAGAGAGAGAGAGAGAGAGAGAGAGAGAGAGAGAGAAGAGAGAGAGAGAGAGAGAGAGCGAGAGAGAGAGAGAGCCGAGAGAGAGAGGCGAGAGACCGTGGGGGGGGGGGGGAGAGACAGCGATGGAAATACGAGGGGGAGAGACAGGGGTGATGGAGGGATATCAGCGGGATCTAAATCATACCCACAGTATATCTATATCTCTCTAGAAGCTCGCGCTCGCTCTCGCTATCTATCTCTCCATCTCTTCTCTCATTCTCGCTAGTCTTATACTAGCTAGATCTATTTCTATGGGTATATATAATAGAGAGAGAGAGAGAGAGAGAAGAGAGATCTCTAGAGATCTCTCTCTAGAGAGAGAGCTCTCTCTCTCTCTCTCTAGAGAGAGCTCGGAGAGAGAGAGAGAGAGGGGAGAGAGAACGAGAGGGCGAGCGAGGGAGAGACAGCGAGAGAGGTAGCCCGCGAGAGAAGGGGGGATATATATAAATTATATCTATATATATTATAGAGAGAGAGAGAGAGAGAGAGAGAGAGCGCTCCGAGCGAGAGCAGCGAGAGAGAGAGAGAGAGATATCGCAGAGATGAGAGAGAGGGAGAGAGAGGAGGGAGGGAGAAGGAGAGGGAGAGAAAGAGAGGGGTAAGGGAGAAACAGACAGGAAAAGAGAAAGAGAAGAAACCTGCTGCCGTCAGATCTAGGCTACTCTAACCGACAAAGCAGCAAGAGATCTGTTATATGCTCCTTTTCATTGACTCGATATTACATAACACCGCCTTTGATGTACCTATCGTGGGGCACTGGTTGAGACATGGGGGGGGGGGGGGGGAAACGAGTCCTCAGAGGGCGATCGATCCTGCAATCCGTCGCTCCTCGTGCGAGCCTTCTTCCACTTGGTTACATCCAGCCATGTCACAATAGTGAATACACATGTCATAACACTAAATTTCACGGCAGACCGAATCCGGCGATTGATGTTTATTACTTGACCATCAGAAATATACAGGTGAATTATTGTTTTGACAGGCAATTATCGTAACTGTGTCAAGATGATGGCAGATGCAGTTAATTTCCTTCGATCGCTATGCAAAACGTTAGACTTTATCGCAGGAAGAACCAAAAAAAAGGGGGAAAAAATAACAAAAGTTTGACATCTCATTGAAGGATCTAAGGGGGGGGGGGGGGGGGGTGGTGGTATGGCGCCAGTTTGAAGTACCCTTTTTATTGACTTTTTTTTTTTTAATTCTTATACATTTTATTTTTTGCAGTGGTAATTCATCATCTACACTTTTGGTTGATCGAAGTGGTGCAAGGTATTCAGTATCTCTTGGACATTTTAGGGTCGGGATGTACCCCGGATGGTAAAGCGCTGGCTTGGTGCGCGGTCGGTCTAGGATCGATCCCCGTCTGTTGGTCGATTGAGACATTTCTCATTCCAGCCAGCGCACCACGACGGATTTATCAAAGGCCGTGGTATGTGCTATCCTGTCTGTGGGGTGGGGTACATAAAAGGTCCCTTGCTACTATGGAAAACTGTAGCGGCTTTCCTACATGTTAAAATTACCAAATTTTTGATTAGCAGCAAGGGATCTTTTATATGTACCATCCCACAGACAGGATAGCACACACCACAACCTTTGTTACACCAGTTGTGGAACACTGGCTGAAACGAGAAATTGCCCAATGGGTCCACCGACGGGGATCGACCCTATACCCTACATCTTACATTTTAGACTATAACTATGTGATGTCTAACACATGATAATTTCTTTCTAAAGTTCAATCATTTCTCACAGAAGTATAATGGCCAAAAATTCAAAAGTATAATTTGACTAACATTTTAGTGTTCCACTAATTTTCACACCAATCGGATGACGTCACAATAGTCTTAGGATACCATTGTCCTTCCTACAGGGAATGTCTTTTTTCATACTGTGGAATTTACTACACGTTACTTATTTCTGGGCAGACTGTTAGTTGAGAAATATTTTGACTTCTTCTTACGTGAAATCAAACTGAAAATATTTACAAAAACATTTTTGTACAAGGATGAGGATGAGACGGACTATACATATATATACATATATATATATATATACTTTTAAATCGTATGTATGGCAAAAATGTCTCGTCCTCCTGGCAATATACTCTTTGATGGATCGACCAGTCTACCAACAATGGACAAATCGATTATGTGATGGAACAGTATTTGTCCTCCTGCGGCCAACCATTTGTTCTTAAATCAAAATATGCCAGGAGTTCATTCATCGCAATGCTTGGTATTTTTTCCCCAGCGGCATTTTTGCAAGCTGTTCCCCTCACCGAAAAAAAGAAGTGACAGCCCACGTTTCGCTCCCAAAAGCTTAAAAATAGCCACCTTAATGAACTAGATGCTGTCCTAAGCCAAGCCGCGTTGTCTTGTGGGACGGATTTTGCCAATTTCCTGGCTGATGAAGATTCTGTATCTAATAAAAGGGCAGTACACTGTGAACATTTAATAAAATGTGAAGAGCTCACAATAAGAAGTCAAATATGGTTTGCTGTTATGTTTTCTTCGCAGGCCAACACAAAAATATGGCCTGATAAGAAGGAAAATGTTTTATTTAACGATGCACTCAACACATTTTATTTACGGTTATATGGCGTCGGACATAAGGTTAAGGATCGCACAGATATTGAGGGAGGAAACCCGCTGTCGCCACTTCATGGTTTACACCTACCAACTGAGCCTTGCGGAGCACTCACTCAGGGTTTGGAGTCGGTATGTGGATTAAAAATCCCATGCCTCGACTGGGATCCGAACCCAGTACCTACCAGCTTGTAGACCGATGGTCTAACCACGACGCCACCGAGGCCGGTCAGACATGTTAAGGACATACTCAGTCCCTACGCTGGCTCCAACTGTAACATTCACTTAAGTTTCAAAGGGGTTCTTTATTCTGGAAGGCGTCGCATGAAAACCCTATAATATAATAACACTTATGTAATTAAAATATTTTTTAAGAACCCACACACAACAAAACACAAAAAAGCATAACAACCCCCACCACCCCACCCCCCACCCCCACCCCCCAAAACAAATCCAACAGAAAAACTCCAAAGACATGGATTTACACAATTACACTCTCTGCGGTATATTTATCAACAGTAAAATATATCTTCATACACAGTTACGACAAATAATAGCATTAGCAATAATAATTACAACTATATATTACACCCATTGTACAATTCTATTTATCAATACATCATTAATAACTTATAAGTAAACTATACTGTAATCACTGTAACTCGATATTATATTAATATATCATTAATAAGTCAGCTGTAGGTATTTACCATAATCTGTTAATACAAAATACATGCATATATGGCTTATAGCTAAGCCAGTCTAAAATATCAATATTCATTTTACAACAATAGACATAATAACCAAGCTATTGAATTACGACACGAATTACACGTGCAGCAGGTACACTTCACAGCGGTACAGCACAAAAGCACAACAATATTCTAGTTTAATCTTCCATTCGCTGTTGGCGTTAGTGAGACACAATTGTGGTCTTGTCATGATCGGTAATGCACTAGTTGCTATAAAATAAATAAAACAAGGTTCACAACCAGGGCCGTACCCTCCGGGGGGGGGGGGCAGGGGGCGGGGCGGCAAGGGGACGGGGGGGGGGGGCAGTTGTTCCCTGAGAATCTCACTTTTTCTTTCTTTCTTTTTTTTTACTCCAGAAAATAGCATACACATCTCGGGGTTTAATTTGTATAGTATTTCATTTGTTTACAAAAAGATATGCCGTCTTGGTCGCTGTGGAAATTCACTTGATACGTGAGGTACCGCCTTGTACCCCCAGGCGATATTCGCTGTCTCTGAGAGTTTTGAATAAATAGCTAGGGTTTTAAAGATATCGAGGAGAAACGATAGGAAGGCTCCAGGGGATCGCTGTTCGTCCACTGAACGATCTATATTAGTTCAGACGGGACTTTGGTAAATATATATTTTCTGCTCTGTGTATAACCTTGATGTGATTGATGTGACTTTAAATATTTTAATACTGTATTATACCAATTTTTTTTTTTTTGGGGGGGGGGGGGTTTTGTTGATTATTTAGACGGTGCTGCCGGTCATCTGACGCAGTATTCTGTAGGCTCACCGTTCTGATATATATATAAAGCTTAGCCAGTCATCCTAGAGGACCTAGGTAAACTGTAGGTTATTGTCTTTATTGTGATAGGTACCAGTATTAATTCTGTATTACAAGGTTATTGAATGAGTAGTTAGGGTTAATTAAAAATTAACCAGTTAGGAATAGTGTTGTAATTCCTTTATTAATTAAGTTCCCCTGGAAGCGTTTCTCAATTATCGCACGTGTGTGTGTTAATGTTTCTCAATTATCACACGTGTGGGTCCTGCACATCACTGTTGGAAGGAAATCCTGTATGCTGAGTGTGGGCATCTTCAAGTTACCATGTGCGGGAATTTCAAATCCATCAGCTATGCAGATTTTCAAATTGGACCATCAAAACCATTAGCAGCCACCAATATTCCTGACTATATTTTATGTATACCCTACTGTAGTTGGAGGTACATGCTCTTAATTTCTTTTCACCTGTGGCGATATTAATTGTTTTAGAAGGCTGTGTGCAGTTCCAAATGCACTTAGCCAGATGGGCAACTTGTTACGTGATACCTTTGCGCGACGGTCGTCGAGCTTTTCTAATACACACCTAGCGAAGGTGTGGAGGCCATGTGGCCAGTAGTTACGTAATAACTCCGCTAGTGCTGTTTATGACCAGGGGATTGCTCGCGGAATGGCGACAGCCAGTCTGACGATCAAAGAAAGATATGCCGTCTTGGTCGCTGTGGAAATTCACTTGATACATGAGGTACCGCCTTATACCCCCAGGCGATATTCGCTGTCTCTGAGAGTTTTGAATAAATAGCTAGGGTTTTAGAGATATCGGGGAGAAACATTAGGAAGGCTGCAGGGGAAACGGACGTCGTCCACTAAACGAAATATATAAGTTCAGTCCGGGCGTGGTAAATATATTTTTCTGCTCTGTGTATAACCTTGATGTGATTGATGTGACTTTAAATATTTTAATACTGTATTATACCAATATTATTTAGACGGTGCTGCCGGTCATCTGACGCAGTAATCTGTAGGCTCACTGTCCTAAATAATTATAAAAAGCTTAACCAGTCATCCTAGAGGACCTAGGTAAACTGTAGGTTATTGTCTTTATTGTGATAGGTACCAGTATTAATTCTGTGTTACAAGGTTATTGAACGTGTAATAAGGGTTAATTAAAAATTAACCAGTTAGGAATAGAGTTGTAATTCCTTTATTAATTAAGTTCTCCTGGAAGCGTTTCTCAATTATCACACGTGTGGGTGTTGTGTCACGGTGAAGTGATTACCATATTGTGTAAACTAGACACCTAGAGATTAACTAATTAAGTGATCAGTTCTGGGTTGTTATTATTTTGTTGTTGTTAATTAACTACTGCGGCAGTACATTTGTCAGCGTAGGTTAATACAGATTCCAAAGTGTATTGTGTTTTTGTTGTGTTTTTTAGTGAACTAAACGTGCTATAATAATATATACTTTATATAAGATCGTATCTCTGATCATACCTAGACGAGCCACAAGCGGGTATCACTGCCTGTTACAGAGAGATTTAATAGATATACAGTTAGGAGAGATATTTGGACAGTCGTGTTTCATTCAGTTACGGGTATTATAGGATCCCCGTGACAATTGTTCTTGACAAGTGTTAAGAATCTCACATAGGTTGAAGTTGACTTGTTCGGGAGAAACCCAAAAACTAGAGGCATCATGACACCCATCACAAACGCATGTATACTAATGATCTGGTAGAAGATGCGAGGAGCTGAGTCAAACGTTCCATGAACATAGAAAGTTTTCACTATCGAAAGTTTCTGCAAACCAACGTTAGAAGCAAAGGCGATAATCTTTTCATCTCCATCGCCGTCTTCCCCCAAGAGGAACCGTTCCCTCTAAACCGTGGTAGTCAAGCCGTCATCCAAAGTAACTTCACCTCTCGTCGACGGCATGGCTGGATATTTCTTGCGACGCTCACGATATAGTCTGGATTGTATACCTGAGAAACATTAATTAATTATATTTATTATATTGTTCGTGGAAGCTGCATTTATATAGGTCGTATGACAATTCCCGTCCAATTCATCTATGGTTGAAAACCTATACCTGAGAACAATTCCCCTCCCATGTAATGGCTATGACTTGTTATTTAATCTAAGTAATAAAATATAGCTTTGCCAATCCCCTCCCATGTAATATTTTGCAAAACAAATATGGTTTATACCTGAGAACTGTGGTAGGTTAGCTGCGACTTCAGCTGCAGCGGTTTCTGGTTGTAGCAACTTCACCTTCTCCTGCTCATAAATAACCTGAATAGGACCTGACTCTTCACGAGCCCTCTTACGCATGTTAGCTTTTAACCTACGAGCTTCAATGTCACCAACATTGGGAGCGTGATTGTGTTCGTACTGTTGTTTGACAACTAACCCCTCAGATACTACAATAAACACATTGCATTTCAAATTCTTAGTCTCGCTACATCCCCATTTCATGCCCGCCTTTACTTGTGCGTTCTTATGGAAGACATAGTCATCCAAAATTGCTACTTTATTGCCTCTGGCACCCTCTACAAAGGTTACCTCCGCCATAACGCACAGCGAGCATTTATCTGTATAGTCACATTTGCAACATTCATATATAGAGGTCCCTACTAATTATGTATTGACAGTAATAGTGATATTAAAACAACACATGTTTATAGATAAAGGAATTGTATGAAGAGGATTAACGCACAGCAAGCATATTAAAACAACACACGTTTATAGATAAAGGAATTGTACGAAGAGGATTCAGTAAGTACTCCACGTTTTCAATTGAGGCATTAAAAGGGTATCTCATCTATTGTGTCTACCTAATCAGTAAAACAAGACATGTTTATTTATTAATAGTTTACATGTATAGGGGAGTAGTCTAAAGAAATGGAACATCCGTGGCAGCCATTAATTGATCATTTTTCAGGGCTAGTGGTACCAGGGCTAGTGAAATCAGGGATAGTGGGATGATTCCATCTTGAGGCATTGGGAAATGTAAGTCCATAAAACATATTTTCTTATCTCTTAAGTTCAAGTGCCATACCTCTGTCCAAAATGGGTTAATCGTCACGAACGTCACACTTGATCTGTAACTGTACATGATAAAGCTATACTCATAATATCAGCTCAATATCATGACACATTATGAAAAAAAAAAACCCAATCCGGAAAACTCTATGTGGGACAAACGGACAGACAGACAGAAAGACAGAAGGATGGAGACAAAACCTATAGTCCCCTCCGGTTAGTTGGACATTTGTAGATCCTTCCTGGCCACCAGGGGGAGCTCCTTCTTAACTATAATTGAAACTGATTGTGTTGTGAATAAGCAAAACAAGCTAAATGATTTTGTTTTGTTTTGTTTTGCTCTCTCTCTCTCTCTCTCTCTCTCTCTCTCTCTCTCTCTCTCTCTCTCTCTCTCTCTCTCTCTCTCTCTCTCTCTCTCTCTGTCCAGATTTGACAATAATGCCGAAATTTCGGAGAAAGGTTTAATATTTGTTTACGTGCTACCCATTGACTTAGTTTCCAATTGTTAATTGGAACTACTTTTCAAGATAGATTAAAGTGGTCATATTACTAAGCAAATACTTATTAGTACCAATATTTTACTTTGGTGTCATTCTGTTCTAGACAAGGCAAAGTTTCCTTGGAATATAGGGTAGTGTAGTCACGACATAGATTAACCCGATTAAGAATTACAATATATAGTGACATATCCCAGGTCGGATCCCTGGCTATCCAGAGGCCGGACCCGTGACGGACATGCCTGAAACCCTAGTGGTTCAGGGGCATGAGAAAATAGTTCAAACTCAAGCTGATTTGATATACCACGGCTCATGCATTCAGTTTCTATGGAACATTTTATTTCTCACAGAACAAATACACAGTTCAGCTTATTTCCAATGGGCCTTGGTTTGCATGCACATCTAAGCTAGTGTCACATCGTCTCAGAATCGTGCAACCAAAGTTATCCAGTTCACTGCAGGCTTTGGGAAATGGAAATGGTTTATTTAACGACGCACTCAGCACATTTTACTTACGGTTATATGACGTCGGACATATTGTTAAGGACCACACAGATATTGAGGGAGGAAACCCGCTGTCGCCACTTCATTTTATATGCACCATCCCATAGACAGGATAGCACATACCACGGCCTTTGATGTACCAGTCGTGGTGCACTGGCTGGAGTGAGAAATAGCCCAATGGCTCACTGACGGGGATCGATCCCAAACCGACCACGCATCAAGCGAGCGCTTTACGCCCCGACCCCAACAGGCATTGGGAGTCACATGTTAATGAACAGTATACGGGAATGGCTGTCTTTAAGAAACGTCCATCGCCAACCCTCTGGAGTGGATGCATTGTGTTCACTTTTTTAACTGGTGGACCATATTCCAGCTTGATATGCAAACCATGATGACTGCTGCAGTAAGACATCCTGGGTGCGTGGAATAGTTTCCATTGTCTTCCCCTCCTGGTAGTACAATACGTTCCTTGCTTTGTCAACATGTTTCAGGTCGCTCGTCTTTATCTATGATGGTGTAAGGGTCGAACCCCATGTAGATAAAGGTAAGGATCACATCAGGATAGCAATTTCTTGAACCCCATGTAGATAAAGGTAAGGGTCACATCAGGATAGCAATTTCTTGAACCCCATGTAGATAAAGGTAAGGGTCACATCAGGATAGCAATTTCTTGAACCCCAGCTATAACTTTACCTTTTCCAAGGAAACAAGAGGTTGCGTCACATCCTGTGAAGCTATGGAAGAGAGGTAGGGACAGGAATGTATCTTTACCTGAGCCATTGATGTATAAAATGGAAAGTATTTGCCTGTACCAAAGGCAACCCATAAATACTCATATTTTGACTGAATGTAATCAAATGATGGGACTTGCCAATTAGGTTGGCAAGCATACGTGTGTCAACAGCAAACACCAGACTGTTGACAAAACCGTTGAGAATAGCATCCTAAACACGAATTAAAAGTCTGGTGTCTGCTTCCTGGTGACATTGAACGCTAGGTTCCTTGACGAATAACTATGGCAGATGTAATGATTACTTCCTTTCTCGTGGCTTCTCCTCCTATTTTCATCTGCACTGCCAATCGCCTTCTTTGCACTTAGCAAGGATCTTTCTGCGCTCAGGTTCACACAAGTATTTCTCACCAATGTTACAACCCCGTAATCTCTCCCTGCAGGCATCTTAGCTAATCAAAATTACAGTTAGAATTGATGTAGCATTAACATATCTAAGTCCTCCCTGTCCACAAGGGGCGCTGCTGACTTGGGTCCATATCTAAAAAAAATTGTAATGTGTCAAGGCAATGTGCCTAGTTTCATGTTTTTAACCTAAAGTGCACAATTCAGTCAAATATTGGGTGTTAACTGCCCGGCTGGGACATACAGTTTCCCTTATCTACTGACAGGTGGCGAACATATTGAGACACATCAGCTTTACGTAGTATAAAGTTTTATTAGGTGAATAAACCATTGTTTGACACCCAGTAGTCGATGTCGTTAAACATTCCTTCCTTCCTTCCTCCCTCCTTCCTTGTTTCCTTCATTCATCCATCCATCCATCCCTTCTTTCCTTCCTTGCTTGTTTCCTTCCTCCCTCCCTCCCTCCCTCCCTCCCTCCATCCATCCATCCATTCATTTATTCATTCATTCAAATATAGCATGGGTAAAACATTTATGAAACAAAATCGTTATCATGATATCTGCAAAATATATTAAAGGTCGAGTACATTAAATCATTTATAATGGTGTACTGAAAACGTCTGTGACATTTGGAGATTTTCTTTCTTTAAAAAAAAAAGATTTGTATGCGTGCGTGTTTTAAACACGTTTTAACGGTACTCTTTACGTCCTCATAATTAACATGCATTAGGTATCACAACATAATTGTATCAAGCATGCTTTCCGTGCTTAACCCCAATTAAGGTTCAAGCAGTTTATCCTCGTCACAAACATAACGGTAATGATTGAAGCAGGTTGTAACGGTGCACTTGATTTGCTCATAATTGACATGCATTAGTTATCACAATTTACATGAAGTTTGCTTTTTTTGCTTAAACCCAATTATGGTTCAACCACTTTTTCCTGGTCATTAACATTAGTTATCAGGACTATCTATCATGTGCAGGAGTTAATGATAATACGTTGGTGAATAGCGGGATAGAAAAAGGTTTATGTAATGCCATGAATTGTAATAAATTACCTGAATTGTAATACCTGCCTTGAACTGTAATAAAAACTGCCCTGAATTGTAATACCTGCCTTGAATTGTAATAAAAACTGCCCTGAATTGTAATACCTGCCTTGAATTGTAATACCTGCCTTGAATTGTAATAAAAACTGCCCTGAATTGTAATACTGACTTGAATTGTAATAAAAACTGCCCTGAATTGTAATACCTGCCTTGAATTGTAATAAAAAAACTGCCCTGAATTGTAATGCTGACTCGAATTGTAATACAAACTGCCCGGTGCGGTGTCGTTAAACACACGTTCCTTTCCATTTTTGTGTTATTATAATTCAAGTCGGTATCTTATTATAATTCAAGGCAGCTCTGGTTATTACAAATCAGGGCAATTCTTTGTTACAATTCAAGTCAGCTAGTTTATTACAATTCAGGGCAGTTTTTATTACAATTCAAGTCAGTATTACGATTCAGGGCAGTTTTTATTACAATTCAAGTCAGTATTACAATTCAGGGCAGTTTTTATTACAATTCAAGGCAGGTATTACAATTCAGGGCAGTTTTTATTACAATTCAAGTCAGTATTACAATTCAGGGCATTTTTTATTACAATTCAAGGCAGGTATTACAATTCAGGGCAGTTTTTATTACAATTCAGGGCGCTACAGTTTACTTGTTTTCTGTTTTACGAGAACACTAGAGATAAATGATTTATGAATCATCGCATTGTCAAGAAGTGGGAAATATACAGGTGGCTGTTACTGAAATTCCCCAGTACAAGCTGAATTAACTAGACTCAGCTTTTTGAAATGACCTGTTCAGCATCGAAACTGACACAAATCTCCGTTCTGGAACCGTCACTAACTGATCTTAGGTACTAACGTCACTAACTGATCTTGGGTACTAACGTCACTAACTGATCTTTGGTACTAATGTCACTAACTGATCTTAGGTGCTAACGTCACTAACTGATCTTGGGTACTAACGTCACTAACTGATCTTGGGTACTAACGTCACTAACTGATCTTGGGTACTAACGTCACAGCATAACACTGAGCTGTACGTGTAACTAGATATGCAATTAGAGACTTAAAGTTTGTTTTGGTTAACGACACCACTAGAGCACGTTGGTTTATTAATCTTCGGCTATTAAATTTCAAACATTTGGTCATTTTTGATAATACGTCGTAGAGGAACCCGCTACTTTTTTTTTTCTATCAGTAGCAATGGATCTTTTATATGCACTTCCCCACAAACAGGACAACACATACCACGGCATTTGATATACCAGTCGTATGACACTGGTTGGGACGGGAAAACCCCAAAGAGAGAGTGGGTCCATTGAGGTGGTTCGATCCTGCGACGAAAGCATCTCAAGCGAGCGTTCTACCGACTAAGCTAGATCCCGCCGCCGCAATTAGAGAGTGAGACATGCAATGAAACCTATATCATTTCTCTGGGTATATGTTTTTTGTTTTAAAAGTATTTCGTAGATAATGCGTCTTTGAAAATAAAACAAAATTCATGTTTTTTTTCCTTCCTCTGCCTTTTTAACACGTATACAGACTCACTAGGGGCACGATGGGATCATCTTATAAAAGAATTTTACTGTAAATTCTTTTTAGATAATCTTGATAAACTATCTAAATTGACTTTTCACATAGGGCGCGTTTTTTAAGGTCTCATTTGGATTTATTGTAAACTATTTTTCTAGTGACTTCCATTTTCACAAAAACATTTTGAAACCTTGAATGGTTATGTGCTACATGTCAAACCACAAAAGGAATTATCCTTCTGATTTGACATTCTTTTCTGATATGTAAGATTACTGTCAAACTTGGGTAATACATTTCTCCAAGATTTCACTAAACAGTTTACTGTGTACTTTTGGGTCAGGAACTGTTTTATTTAACGACGCACCTAACACATTTTAATTATGGTTATATGGCGTCTGATTGTTTTGGTCAGAGTATGGTTTGGAATTGCGAAATGTGTTTTCTGTTCTCGTCAAATTATAAATGTTTAGTGACTAAGGAAGATTAAAAAATAGTTGTATTCTAAACAATGGGAAACCATGAGTTACTTTAATTTAACTAACATTGAGGTTTTTTTTATTTTAATTAATTAATTTTTTGTTTGTTGTTTGCGGAGGTGATACTAGTACACACTGTATTTTATAATTTTTATTTTTAGATGGGTTTTTTTCGAAGGGGAATAGGAGTGGTTGTTACATGTCGTTTTTGACACACGGGTGTACAGAAGAACAAGTATTCATTGTCAATAGACTCCTTCGGCGCCGATAAGGAAATGGAGTCTAATTATATGACGCTGTTGGGTGTACAACTTGTCACTTTTGGATTAAAACAAACAAACAAACAAATAAACAAAAAAAGCATTTTCAAATCTTGAAAAGAGTGCCAATTAGAAACCGCTTAAAATTGAGTTTGGAGTTGTAGATGGATAAATTAGCATTAATTAGTAAAGACCCGTTTTTAACGAAGTTAGGTGATTTCGTCGAATAGGAAGATCTGCTTAACAGATGTGTCCGTTTTATCAGGGTCGACTGACTTAAATGACATTAAATGACAATTTGTGTTGGACCGATACTAGGGTATTACTAGCATGCGCCTTGCGTTTATACGTAGTCAGTTTATTTCTGCTAGCGTTCGTTAGATATTAAAACCAGCTGCCCTCGTTCATCTCAGGTGAGCTATCCATCATCATCCGCCCCCTCCGATCCCACAGCCCCCCTCACCCCTCTCCGCCGCCATCCGCCTCAACCGTGCTCCTTCTTTTTTTTTAGAATGTGTGTCATGTAACCTTTCTCTATAGGATTGTATCTGGAATATATGTCTCATTATACGGCTTCCGTCTGTTAGTAACCGTGGAAACAGACGATGAGTTATTAGCATTGATGTGCAAATTAATGTCAAAGAAAAGCTCAGTCATTAAAAAAGATGACTATTGATGAATGGCGAGTAGGTGCGTACGGTAATTCAGGAGGTTTTTGTGTTCAATATATCATGAAAAGATTTTTTTTTTGTGTGTGTGTCCAACATAATATTATGATGGCAACATATGAATTTGTTTTTTTATTTGTGTTTTTTTGTGTGTCCAACATATGAAAGTATTTTTGTGTCCAACATATCATGAAAGTATTTTTGTGTCCAACATATCATGAAAATATATTTGTGTCCAACATATCATGCGAAATGTTTTAGGTCCAACATACTGTAGCATGAAAATATTTTTGTGTCCATCATAACATGATCCATGTATCCAACATGAAAATATTTTTGTGTCCAACTAATCATGAAGCTAATTTTGTGTCCAACATATAATGAAAATATTTTTATGTCCAACATATCATGAAGATATTTGTGTGTCCAACATATCATGGAAAGATGTTTATGTCCAACATGAAAAGATTTGTTTTGTCCAACATATCATGCAACGCTTTTTGTGTCCAACATATGAAAATAGTTTTTTGTCCATCATATCACGAAAAAATGTTTGTGTCTGATCAAAGTTCTGTAACACTTTCAGCACGCATGCACACACAAACACACATAAACATATAAACATGCAATCACACAAATGTGCCCAACGAATCATCCAGGTTTTTTTTAGTGAAACAACATGATTCAATGATTGATATTTAATACTAACTTCCCTGGCATTGATTTTGTCTTTTGGTCTAGCAAGAAAACACACAACCGAAACTACGTTTCATCCTATAGTTCTTGTGATTGACGGGACCTAATGCATACAGCTATTTGAGAAAGAAGTGTCTTTAAAGAGGCTGGCAAACACAAACGATAAAACCCTTACTTTACAGCTTTAGCGTAACAGCCACCGGTCCATCATAGGACAGTGTAGCCAGTCACACAACCTTTACACTGGTACTAGATGTGCTGTTTCGAAGTGGCACATTAATTCGATCCTGTCAAGGGATAAATATGTGATGGACAGATGGAAATGTGTTTTATCCCCGTCTGTTGCATACGAGGAATATCTATCTATCCTGACGTCACGTGAAGGTTGCCAAGTTGCAGGAGGAAATGCAACTTTTGATTTTCTAAATGAACACAGGACATTTTGATAAATTGGTTTTACTATCTATTAAGTTTAAATCTGGGCATCACTTTGCAAACGTCAATAATTTATCAATGTTTTTCTGCTGCTGGTTCTGTTGTTGACACTACTGTTACTGCTGCTGCTGCTGCTGCTACTACTACTACTACTACTGCTGCTGCTGCTGCTGCTGCTGCTGCTGCTGCTGCTGCTGCTACTACTACTACTGATGATGATTATGATGATGTTAATGATGATGATGATGTTGATAATGAGAGGGAGCAGAAGGAAGATAATCCACTGACATAATTAAGGTTCAAACACACTGTTATATATTGTATATAATGCTTAACAGAACAAAAAAGAAGAAAGAAATGTTTTATTTAACGACGCACTCAACACATTTTATTTACGGTTATATGGCGTCAGACATATAGTTAAGGATCACATACTGAGTGAGGAAACTCGCTGTCGCCACTTCATGGGCTACTCATTTCGATTAGCAGCAAGGGATCTTTTATATACCACGGCCTTTGATATACCAGTCGTGGTGCACTGGCTGTAACGAGAAATAGCCCAATGGGCCCACCAACGGGAATCGATCCCACACCGACCGCGCATCGAGCGAGCGCTGTGCCACTGGGCTACTCGTAACAGAACATAAACATTCACACTCAGTCTCCCCTGTGACGCTATGCATGGAAATAACTTTTAAAAGGACCAACAATATTTTCCAATAGCTGCAAAATTTCATTATTAAAAGTAAACATTTCGAGATTTAATCTGTTAAAAGGAATCTTTAAAAAAAGAAGAAGAAAAAAGGTTTTAGAGTTTTTTTAATGTTTGTTGTTGGAGGATTGCTTTTTGCTTTCATTTTAAATAAAACAACCGTTGTCTACTTCAAGTGTTTTATGGTGTTATATATATTAATTATATATACAATAAAAGAACCGTTCTCTACTTCAAGTGTTTTATGGTGTTATATATATATTAATTATATATACAATAATTTTATGGTGTTATATATATTAATTATATATACAATAAAACAACCGTTCTCTACCAAGTGTTTTATGGTGTTATATACATTATTTATATATACAATAAAACAACCGTTCTTTACTTCAAGTGTTTTATGGTGTTATATACATTATTTATATATACAATGAAACTTCTCAGAAGCGGATCACCTTTAAACAGGAATTCTCTCAAAACCGTCCCTTTTTAAATATTTGTACAGAAGAGAACCTCTCTAAACCGGATACCTCTTAAAACCGCACATTTTACATGGTCCCTAGGATGTCCGGTTTAGAGGAGTTTCACTGTATATATATATATATATATATATATATATATATATATATATATATATATATATATATATATATATATATATATATACTGAACAAAAAAAGAAACTTCCGATTTGTACATATAGTATTTGTTGTGTTAAGGAATTCATTGTGTAATGAAATTATATAGGTAGTATTAGCCTTGAGCTGTATTATCAGGATTCATGAATTTTATCGATTATTTTTGCACTGTTAATCGTCAACAACGTGAAATTCAATTTGCACGTGCATGCATGGTTCGACATGTCCCGTGTAGTATTCAGTCAATTTGTTTTACTTGTCTTACTGACATTGTTGTCAAGTGAACGAAAACGCTTCAAAATTTGTAAAAACAATTAACGTTTTTGACATTGTAGCATTTTTAGTATGCCAAGAATACCCAATAATTTACGCGAACGGGCGATTGGCATGCTTGATGCTGGCATGTCGACAGAAGACGTTGCAAGGCATGTTGGGAGTTCTAGTCGAGCGATACGAAATCTTCGCGTAAGATTTCGAACGACAGGAAGCACCAACGACTTGCCACGTCGTGGACGTCCGCGTGTTACAACGCGTGGTCAAGACCGCTATATCATGAATACGCATTTGTGCAATCGATTCCAAAATGCCACTGCTACTGCTGCTAACACACCTGGGCTTCATAACAACCGAATCAGTGGGCAAACTGTTCGTAATCGTCTGCGGGAGAACGGTTTACATGCACGACGTCCTTACGTCGGATGCGTTTTAACGCAACGTCGTCTTAATTGGGCACGTGTACACACTCGTTGGATACGGCGACGCTGGAATACCGTTCTTTTTTAGGATGAATCCAGATTTTCTTTACAACGTGGTGATGGCAGGGTGCGCGTCTACCGTAGGAGAAATGAACGCTATGCTGACTGTTGTGTTCTTGAACGGGATCGTTTCGGGGGTGGGGCTTCTGTCATGGTCTGGGCAGCCATTGCCCATGGTCACCACTAGTCGTCATTGATGGCAATTTAAATGCTCAACGTTACCGCGATGACATTCTCGCTCATCATGTCATTCCTCTGTTCCATAACAACGCCAACATCTCGATTTTTCAGCATGATAATGCCACCTCTCATACAGCTAGAGACACTGTACATTTTCTTAGGACAAATAACATTGATTTCATTGATGACTGGCCCGCTAAAAGTCCTGATCTCAACCTCATCGAGCATGTCTGGGATAGTCTGGAAAGACGATTGAGGCGTCGTCCCAACCCACCCGCTAACGTCAACGAACTTCGTCAAGCGCTCATTCAGAAATGGAACAATATTCCACAGGCAGAAATCAACACTTTAGTCAATTCTATGCGCCTGCGATGCACTGCAGTGGTCAGTTCAAGAGGTGGTCATACCCGTTATTAGGTGGGGTGGGTTTTTTTTTAACCCCTACCACACTTGGTCAAAATTTCTCCCAGTTTCTGTTAACCTATGGCTATGATTTTTGCACCAAACGATGCATCATGGAACACTCTTTAAACGCATATATAACAATTATTCCCCCTGTATGTTTTCATCAAGTTATGTTCAAGCAAAGTTAGCGGAAGTTTCTTATTTTGTTCAGTATATATATATATATATATATATATATATATATATATATATATATATATATATATATATATATATATATATATATTATTGTTGTGGGTTTTTTTGCTTGTTTGTTTTTGTTTGTTTGTTTGTTGTTGGGTTTTTAAAAAAATTATTTTGTGTTTACTACCACTAATTGATTCTGTCTGTCTGACGTTCGTTTACCCCAACAGATTCAGTGGTAAGAACTACATTATCTAATTTGTCATAGCCGTTGGTGGAACCCTCTCCAGTCTGTTTGTAGTTTGTATGTGTGGTTTCGATCTCACACCGAAGGCAGACACTTCATCTTGATCTAATATTATTGAGGAGAACAGCAGTCGTATAGAAGACTCTATAAAAGACTGTTTTATTTATGTGTCTGATGCTGGACATGGGTTTGATTGGTTCTTTCTTGGATGAATGGGTTGATGCATGCATGGAAAAATGAGTGGATGATAGGGGAAATGAGTCAAGGAGCGGCTAAAACACAAGGAGGGGGTAGAAGTGGCAGGCATCTGTTGTTGTGTTTGTGATACAACTGTCACATTAAATGCCATTTAGCTAATGCTATGCATATTTCCATATTTGTCCTTATATGGGCTGGTGGCCATTTTGTTTATTGAAAATCAAATGGTAAAATACTAGCCAATCCATCAGAAGGTTCTCCTACAATGAAACATCAGTATCACCATCACCACCACCACCACCACCACCGACACACCACCACCACCACCATCATCATCATCACCATTTCCGCCACCACCACCACCACAACCACAACCATCACCATCACCACCACTATCATCATCATCACCACCACCATTACCATCACCACGACCACCATCATCATCATCACCACCACCACCATCTTCACCATCATCACTACTTCCATCACCCTCCAACACCACCACCACCACTACCATCATTATCACCACCACCAACACCACTTCCACCATAAACTTCACAAACACCACCACCACCATCATCACCACCACCATCATCATCACCACTATCACCATCATTATCATCATCATCGCTACCACCATTACCATCGTCGTCACAAAGATGAACATTCATCTGTACAGATAATTTAAAAGAAAGGTGTGGGGGGGGGGGGGTGATTGGTTTCAAATACCGGTCACCGAACACATGAATGTCTCCACTTGAAAACGCAACTCCGTGTCCATCATCCCTCTTCACTTTAGGACAATCATCCGTGTTTACCGTCAACACAGCTCCAACAACGTCGTCCATCGAGAAGCATCCACCATTCTCGTGTTACAAGTTACTAACGAAAAATCAATGGCGACCACACCATTCATCGTAACGAGTGGAATCTACAGTCCAAATATTTGGCCGGATACTCGAGATGCCGGCAATGGACTGTCGCATATTTTTAACACGGAGAAGTTCAATAAACAAACAGCGGATCATTGCCACCCTGTTCTTGCCATCACGTATACGTTTGCCCAGCGTAAATCGATCCCCATTAAGACGGATTGCGAGGAACGTCCACAATGTCTCAGACAAAATCCTCTCATTCTGTGGACGCACAATGTCCTCTGTTCGTAATAGAATAAAATTAATGTTCAGACGAGATAATCAAAGAGGCGGATGTCCCAGGAAATTTGAAAAACGAGTACAACAGTTTGCGATGTTCCGAGTCAGTAACGCTCCACATAAGAATTACCACAAAAGGGTTTTAAACAATTACTGAAACATCTCTGCTGACGGCGTAAGAATATTAAAGCCAAAAAGGAAAGAAATGGTGCTATAAATAGTGCTATAAAAATGGTTGGCTTTATAGTTACTAATAATTTCTTTTGCCATTCTCGAATATTGTTTAACGACCCAGTGACGTATTTGTGGCTATTGGTAGTAATTATTTACAATATTGCTATTCTAATATGAAGAACATACAAGCCATGACGTCAGCGGGTTACGAACTGTCGCGTGGCGGTTGTGGATTTCTACTTTTTTTTATCCAGACCAAACTATCTCAAGTGCCACACATCAGCCACATAATAATCACCTATTAAGACAAAGTGCTGGAGTTGAAAGGATTCACTGAGGTGACGCGATCCTGCAACGCAAACACCTCAAGCAAGCGCTCCACCGACTGAGCTGAATCCCCCCCCCCCCGCAATAACCAAGTATTTCTTCACCACTGGCGAGAAGCCATAATCGCTGTCTCTCTTCATCAACATCAACTATTAAGATACAACATTTCATCAACATCATCATCATCAACACCGGAATAATAGCCTCCGTTGCTCCTCGCGTCTCGGACGGGAATGGTGGACAATTGTGGGTCGGGGTAAGACAAGGAGGGAATGCTGGAATAGGTGGCTTTAGGGTCTATGCCGTTTCGGTTTGGGTTTTTTTTAAATAAATTAATTCGAAATTATCCTCATCAAACTTCCTTCTGCCCTGGACGAAACCGCTGTTCATGTCATGGGTAGGGGCCAGGGGCCAGAGTAACATGTCCGAACCTTGGAAGGATATGGGCATGTAAACGTAGTTTCAAGTATCCCACACCCAGTCTCTGGCAAGGTCAGAGAATGTGCATGACACAGAAGAAAACATTGGCCTGGAATGTCATTTGACAAACATTATTTTTCCTGAGTATGACACGTGCGTACCACGTGGCCCGGAAACGCCCTGTTATGAATGCATAGTCGCTTGCAGGCGTCGTGTTTCCTTTTGTGTTCAAACAGACGTCGATTTGGTAAACACATTTCACAGTTCTCCTTAAAACCGCTAACAGGCTGCATTGCCGGTACATGTTTAATCGACTGTTTTATTCCGTATTCCAACAAACACCATCTCTGTATATAATATACAACACACATCTTGTATGATAATCGTTAACAGACTGCGTGACATTTTAATCGGCTGTCTTAATAGATAATTTAATATTCTATATATCTCTGAAAACATCTGTTTTTTATGACGCCGATGCTCATATAGTAAGACAAAAGTGTTTAACGATTTTGTACTGCTGCATTGTACTTTAGAGGTACGCCATATCAATTTGGTATTGCTGCATTGTACTTTAGAGGTACGCCATATCAATTTGGTATTGCTGCATTGTGCTTTAGAGGTACGCCATATCAATTTGGTATTGCTGCATTGTGCTTTAGAGGTACGCCATATCAAGTTGGTACTGCTGCATTGTGCTTTAGAGGTACGCCATATCAATTTGGTATTGCTACATTGTGCTTTAGAGATACGCCATATCAATTTGGTACTGCTGCATTGTACTTTAGAGATACGCCATATCAATTTGGTACTGCTGCATTGTACTTTAGAGATACGCCATATCAATTTGGTACTGCTGCATTGTACTTTAGAGGTACGCCATATCAATTTGGTACTGCTGCATTGTACTTTAGAGGTACGCCATATCAATTTGGTACTGCTTCATTGTACTTTAGAAGTAAGCCATATCAGTTTGGTACTGCTGCATTGTACTTAAAAAGTACACCATATCAGTTTGGTACTGCTGCATTGTACTTTAGAGGTACGCCATATCAATTTGGTATTGCTGTATTGTACTTTAAAAGTGAACTATATCAATTTGGTACTGCTGCATTGTACTTTAAAGGTACGCCATATCAATTTGGTATTGCTGCATTGTACTTTAAAGGTACGCCATATCAATTTGGTACTGCTGCATTGTACTTTAAAGGTACGCCATATCAATTTGGTATTGCTGCATTGTACTTTAAAGGTACGCCATATCAAGTTGGTACTGCTGCATTGTACTTTAAAGGTACGCCATATCAATTTGGTATTGCTGCATTGTACTTTAAAGGTACGCCATATCAAGTTGGTACTGCTGCATTGTACTTTAAAGGTACGCCATATCAATTTGGTACTGCTGCATTGTACTTTAAAGGTACGCCATATCAATTTGGTATTGCTGCATTGTACTTTAAAGGTACGCCATATCAATTTGGTACTGCTGCATTGTACTTTAAAGGTACGCCATATCAATTTGGTATTGCTGCATTGTACTTTAAAGGTACGCCATATCAAGTTGGTACTGCTGCATTGTACTTTAAAGGTACGCCATATCAATTTGGTATTGCTGCATTGTACTTTAAAGGTACGCCATATCAAGTTGGTACTGCTGCATTGTACTTTAAAGGTACGCCATATCAATTTGGTACTGCTGCATTGTACTTTAAAGGTACGCCATATCAAGTTGTTACTGCTGCATTGTACTTTAAAGGTACGCCATATCAATTTGGTATTGCTGCATTGTACTTTAAAGGTACGCCATATCAATTTGGTACTGCTGCATTGTACTTTAAAGGTACGCCATATCAAGTTGGTACTGCTACATTGTACTTTAAAGGTACGCCATATCAATTTGGTATTGCTGCATTGTACTTTAAAGGTACGCCATATCAAGTTGGTACTGCTGCATTGTACTTTAAAGGTACGCCATATCAATTTGGTATTGCTGCATTGTACTTTAAAGGTACGCCATATCAATTTGGTATTGCTGCATTGTACTTTAAAGGGACATTCCTGAGTCTGCTGCATTGTAAGATGTTTCCGACTAATAAAATATTTCTACGATTAAACTTACATATTAAATAGATTTTCTTGTTTAGAATATCATTGTCTGTATATTTAATGTGTTTCTGGTCGTCTTAATAATTGTAAGAAGCCCAAACTAGATTTTGTCTTCAAATAATTTCGTTCAATAATTTATTTTATGAAATAAAATGAATATAACCGAGTACAAATATTAGAATGATCAGAAACACGTTTAATATACAACGCTAATATTTTATGCAGAAAAATATATTTGATATGTAATTACAATCATTAAAAAGTGCAGCAAACTCATGAATATCCCTTTAAAGGTAAGCTATATTCATTTAGGTATTTCATTTTGTACTGAAAATACCCTGTTATTTATACTGACAAATGATGCATCAATTAAATCCAGTGTGTGATTTCACTTTGAAATACAAAAGCATTCTTTCATTTAAGCACATTTACCAAATTGCTAATCCTTTTTGTGTTAGTATCCTAAGTGAAGGTCGGGCATCTATACAGGCAAGCGCAGTGATGTATTCTTTAAACTCTTAAGTTGATGATATAGTGATTCACAACTGATTTTTTTTTATTAACACGACAGCCATCTTGAAAATTTCAAACGTATACTCAAAGGCAAAAGTTATTGTGACACAAAAAAGATAAAGTTAATTGGTGATAAGTTTTTACTGCCGTGTATGAAACGTAATAACATGGAAAGAGAAATGTCCGAAGGTATGGAAACGAGCAATAGTCCATGAAAAGAGCGCACAAGAGGAGGTCCAGACCGAATTTCACACAGTCAGTAGCGAGTGTTTCCACCTTGAGCATTGATACAGGCATAGCACCGTCGTCTCATTGAGGCCACTAAACGCTGGAGAAAGTCCCTGGAAATGCCATTCCAGATCTGAGGAAGGATCAGCGTGGTTCGGATCCATGTGTCTTGGCGAGGGGTTGTCACGGGTGGTCGGCCGCTATGGTTGTTTTGTTGATATCGTTGCCATAAGTGCTATATGGTGTTTCTGTGGACGTTGAATTGACGTGCGACGTCACGCTGCGAGGTCCCAGATTCAAGCATCCCTATGACTCGCCATCTGTCATTTTCACTGAGGCGTGGCATGACGAAATTTCATCAAACAGTTCAGTAATGGCGTTTTTCTGACTTCTGGACTTCTGCAGGCTGCACAGAGTGGCAATGATTCGCGATTGAATGTCTGGCCTTTTATGGTAAACACTGCACAGAATGTCTCCCGAATAGTCCATGTTTCTTGCAAAAAGCATGCAATCGCTGCAACAACTGCTTGGTTGCATTTCTTTGAGCTGTTTCAAGCACATTTTCTCTGGTTTACATCCATAAATCCATTCACAAATTTATTACTCCAAACAATAACTTTTGCCTTTGAGTGTATTACAAGAATGAATAAATGAATGGATGTTTAACGACACCCAAGCACAAAACGTTTTACAAGTCAAATGTATACCACTAATTCAAGAACCGAGTAAAATTTTAGTTTAATATTCGTCTTCCAAAATAATATTTACCGGAGCAAATATCAGTCTCTTGGCAACTTTCCTTTATTGAATCTTTAAACGTATTACAAATGCTTTCAGACATTCGATTCTTGAGCTGGAATCAAAACGTCAATAATTGTCACTATCCCCTTCACAGACTCGGTCTAGCCCATCATCCATATCGGTTATCCACCCAGTGCACCACGACTGGTATATCAAAGGCCGTGGTATGTGCCATCCTGTCTGTGGGATGGTGCATATGAAAGATCCCTTGCTGTTAATCGAAAAGAGTAGCCCATGAAGTGGCGACAGCGGGTTTTCTCTCAATATCTGTGTGGTCCTTAACCATATGTCCGACGCCATATAACCGTAAATAAAATGTGATGAGTGCGTTGTTAAATAAAACAGTTCCTTTCGTTTCCATATCGGTTATTAGACAACAACAAGTTCTTTATTGCGTTACGTTTTACAACTTATCAGCATTGTAACAATGAAATACAATATTATGTACAATAGTGCGGAACCATGGTAGAGAATGACTTACATAAATACAAACACATATACCGACAAAAACAATCTATCTATATATCTATATATATCTATATATCTATCTATATATATATATATATATATCTATATATATATATATATATATATATATATATATATATATATATATATATATATATATATATATATATATATATATAAACAATCAACAATATGGGTCACACAAATATAGATATATTAAGTTGTTTGTTATTAAACACTAATAGAACACATGACCATTGCTGTGAGTGGCTGATCTGGAAATTATGTCGATTGTCGTTTCATTATTTACAAACAAAAGTTAAAGAGACTTTACCCTCAAAGTTAAAGAAAAACAAATCGTTTTGTTGAACGACACCTCTAGGACACATTGATTCATTAACCATCGGCTATTGGATGTCATACATTTGATAATTCTGACAATATTATAGTTTTAGAGAAAACTCATTTCATTGGCAGCAAATTATATTTTATATGTACTTTTCTATAAAAGGAAGAGCACATACCACGTCATTTGATATACCGGTGGTGGGGCACTGGTTGGAACGAGAAAACCCAATTAGAGAATGATTAGACTGATGTGATTCGATTACCCCCTCCCCATTATAAGTAACTCAAAATTGACCCTTACATTAATTATCCCTCTGTCCGATCCCAAGCCACTGGTCGTACCAGAGAAGGGACGTGGGGTTTCGATTAGCAGCAAGAGCTCTTTTATACGAATTATTACACAGACAGGATTACGTTAAAGTTTGTTTGGTTTAACAACAGCACTAGAGCACATTTATATATTAATTAATCGGCCACTGGATGTCAAACATTTGGTAATTTCGACATATAGTCTTAGAGAAAAAACCCGCTACATTTTCCCATTAGTAGCAAGGGATCTTTTTTATGCACCATCCCATAGACAGGATAGCACATACCACGGCCTTTGATATATCAGTCATGGTGCACTGGCTAGAACGAGAAATAGCCTAATGGGCCTATTGACGGGGATCGATCCCAGACCGATCGCGCATCAAGCAAACGCTTTACCACTGGACTACGTCCCGCCCTGAGAGAGAGAGAGAGAGAGAGAGAGAGAGAGAGAGAGAGAGAGAGAGAGAGAGAGAGAGAGAGAGAGAGAGAGAGAGAGAGATACCATTTACCATCCCATAGACATGATAGTACATATCATACATACCACGGCCTTTGAGCAAAAAGGATGCAGTAAATGATGTAACGATCGATTTTTAAATAACCCGTTTATTTTTATTTTTACTCTTCTTTTTTTTAACATAACCACATATCCTTACTTGTCACGCTATTACCATTACACGCACGAGTAAACCTTCACGGATACTCGTCTCTTACAGCGTCTGTCTTACAAACTGCCTAACACAATTCTGGTTTTAGAAACTATGACAGAATATATGTCTGGAATTATCTCACAGATTGTTGTACGTCAGGAGAGATTTATTCCTGACCCGGTTACATTATCACTGCGCCATACCACCCAGAGATTAGCCGCTTACTCAATGTCATGCTCGATTTGCCACGAACACTAGTAATTAGAAACATCAAAGTGACTTGCCTCACAAAGTAGATATAACGTGGGACGTTACTGACGAGACCGGAGATTTTGTGTTCCTTGTTTTAGCCAGCTTACATTTTGCAGAGGCGTAATAGCAGAACTAACGCGAAAAATGATTGGGCAGCTATTTTGGTGACCATACAAAACCATATACGAAAGCTATATGATTGTTTTAGGTGTAAAGAATCGTTGGAGTTTGGGGGTGGGATCGTGGGTTTGGAGTGGGAGGGTGGTAGTGGTTTTGCTGTTGTTGTTGATTTTTTTTATGGGTGGGGTGTGTTATTGCTTTCTTCTTTGTTTTTAGTTTTTTAGTTTTGTTTTGTTTTGTTGTTGTTTGTTTGTTTTTTGTTTTTTCTTTGGTGGGTGGGGGTTGTTGTTGGGTTGTTGTTGTTGGGGGTTTTTTGGGTGTTTTTTTTGGGGGGGGGGGTTGGGGTTGGGAGGGGGGAGGGTTCTGGGTTGTTTTTGCTTTTGTAGGTTGTTTTTGTGGGTTGTTTGTTTGTTTATTTGTGGGTTTTATTTAATTTTTTGTTTATTTTTAGGGTTTTTTAAAAGTTGTTTGTATGTTTATTTGTTTGTTTGTTCGGGGGGGGGGGGGGGGGGGGGGGGGGTTCAAGGTGCGGTGGGATTACTATTTGTCGTCGTTTCCGCTAGTTACGGTCCTGTCTTGTGCCACATGTACATTTTTATCCTTTTTTTTCCCCCTCCACTGACTTACTTGACGCTCGCCGACAAACACCATTTCACCTCTCGAACGTTAAGTTGTTCGTAAAGCGCCCAGAAGTTAACTCATTAAGACATCACAGCAGATTGCCGCCAAGAAAAGAATGCAGTCTACATAAAGGTGTCTCACCACAGTTTAATTTGTCATAGCCCAGCATTCATTTCATTTTCGTTTATGTTTGAACTTCCGTGGTTATGTACGGTTAAACTGTTGAACGACGCCGACCTGAATATACACACGAGCATGTCTTCCCAACACACATTTTAATGGTCAGTGGTAATGTACAGTTAAACTGTTGAACGACGCCGACCTGAATATACACACGAGCATGTCTTCCCAACACACATTTTAATGGTCAGTGGTTATGTACAGTTAAACTGTTGAACGACGCCGACCTGAATATACACACGAGCATGTCTTCCCCACACACATTTTAATGGTCAGTGGTTATGTACGGTTAAACTGTTGAACGACGCCGACCTGAATATACACACGAGCATGTCTTCCCCACACACATTTTAATGGTCAGTGGTTATGTACGGTTAAACTGTTGAACGACGCCGACCTGAATGTACACACGAGCATGTCTTCCCCACACACATTTTAATGGTACGTGGTTATGTACGGTTAAACTGTTGAACGACGCCGACCTGAATATACACACGAGCATGTCTTCCCCACACACATTTTAATGGTCAGTGGTTATGTACGGTTAAACTGTTGAACGACGCCGACCTGAATATACACACGAGCATGTCTTCCCCACACACATTTTAATGGTCAGTGGTTAGTGAGAAACTCGTCGATAAAACGTTTTGGAACTTGAACTGGGGGTGGGACGTAGCCCAGTGGTAAAGCGCTCTCCTGATACGCGGTCGGTCTGGGATCGATCCTCGTCGGTGGGCCAATTGGGCTATGTCTACTTCCAGCCAGTGCACCACGACTGGTATATCAAAGGCCGTGGTATGCGCTATTCTGTCTGTGGGATGATGCATATAAAATATCCCTTGCTACTAATGCAAACATGTAGCAGGTTTCCTCTCTAAGATTATATGTCAAAATTTCCAAATGTCTGAGATCCGATGGTCGATCATCAATAAATCAATGTGCTCTAGTGGTGTCGTTGAACAAAAACAAACTTTGGGATCTAGCTCAATCGGTAGAGCGTTCGCCTGGGTTGCGTCGTTCACGGTATCGAATCTTTCAGTGAACCTAGTCTCCTTTGAGTTTTTCGCATCCACACCAGTGCCCCACGACTGGTTTATAAAAGGCCGTGGTATGTGCTGTCCTTTCTGAGGGAAACTACATATAAAAGATCCCTTGCTGCCTGCTAATGGTAAAATGTACGGGTTTCCTTTTGTCAGAATTATCAAATATTTTACATCCAGTAGCTGATGGTTAATATATCACTGTGTTCTAGTGATGTCGTGAAACAAAGAGTCTGGTTTCAATAAATCAAGCCGAGCGACGCAGATCAAAGCAGACCAAAACTATAAATGTTTCATGAGAAACCGGTCGCCGGCGGTCTTCGTCGATCTGCGTCGGTGTGCATCGAGTACATATTTTATGGAACCAGGCTGAACAAATGAAGGAAATGGTTTATAAAACGACGCACTCAACACATTTTATTTACGGTTATATGGCGTCGGACATATGGTTAAGGACCACACAGATATTGAGGGGGGAAACCCGCTGTCGCCACTTCATGTGCTACTCTTTTTGATTAGCAGCAAGATATCTTTTATGCACCATCCCACAGACAGGATCGCACATACCAAGACCTTTGATATACCAATCGTGGTGCACTGGCTGGAACGAGAAATAGACCAATGGGCCCACTAACGGGGATCGATCCCAAACCGACCGCGCATCAAGCGAGCGCTTTACCACTGGGCTAGGTCCCGCCCCTCCATGCTGAAGAGTTATCACAAGGCCATGGAATAGCCACTGAGTCAGCAAAGTGTTAGGATAGTATTAAACTAGCTGAAGAGTTATCACAAGGCCATGGAATAGCCACTGAGTCAGCAAAGTGTTAGGATAGTATTAAACTAGCTGAAGAGTTATCACAAGGCCATGGAATAGCCACTGAGTCAGCAAAGTGTTAGGATAGTATTAAACTAGCTGAAGAGTGTTAGGATAGTATTAAACTAGCTGAAGAGTTATCACAAGGCCATGGAATAGCCACCGAGTCAGCAAAGTGTTAGGATAGTATTAAACTAGCTGAAGAGTTATCACAAGGCCATGGAATAGCCACCGAGTCAGCAAAGTGTTAGGATAGTATTAAACTAGCTGAAGAGTTATCACAAGGCCATGGAATAGCCACCGAGTCAGCAAAGTGTTAGGATAGTATTAAACTAGCTGAAGAGTTATCACAAGGCCATGGAATAGCCACCGAGTCAGCAAAGTGTTAGGATAGTATTAAACTAGCTGAAGAGTTATCACAAGGCCATGGAATAGCCACCGAGTCAGCAAAGTGTTAGGATAGTATTAAACTAGCTGAAGAGTTATCACAAGGCCATGGAATAGCCACCGAGTCAGCAAAGTGTTAGGATAGTATTAAACTAGCTGAAGAGTTATCACAAGGCCATGGAATAGCCACCGAGTCAGCAAAGTGTTAGGATAGTATTAAACGAGCTGAAGAGTTATCACAAGGCCATGGAATAGCCACTGAGTCAGCAAAGTGTTAGGATAGTATTAAACTAGCTGAAGAGTTATCACAAGGCCATGGAATAGCCACTGAGTCAGCAAAGTGTTAGGATAGTATTAAACTAGCTGAAGAGTTATCACAAGGCCATGGAATAGCCACTGAGTCAGCAAAGTGTTAGGATAGTATTAAACTAGCTGAAGAGTTATCACAAGGCCATGGAATAGCCACCGAGTCAGCAAAGTGTTAGGATAGTATTAAACTAGCTGAAGAGTTATCACAAGGCCATGGAATAGCCACCGAGTCAGCAAAGTGTTAGGATAGTATTAAACGAGCTGAAGAGTTATCACAAGGCCATGGAATAGCCACCGAGTCAGCAAAGTGTTAGGATAGTATTAAACGAGCTGAAGAGTTATCACAAGGCCATGGAATAGCCACCGAGTCAGCAAAGTGTTAGGATAGTATTAAACGAGCTGAAGAGTTATCACAAGGCCATGGAATAGCCACCGAGTCAGCAAAGTGTTAGGATAGTATTAAACGAGCTGAAGAGTTATCACAAGGCCATGGAATAGCCACCGAGTCAGCAAAGTGTTAGGATAGTATTAAACGAGCTGAAGAGTTATCACAAGGCCATGGAATAGCCACTGAGTCAGCAAAGTGTTAGGATAGTATTAAACGAGCTGAAGAGTTATCACAAGGCCATGGAATAGCCACTGAGTCAGCAAAGTGTTAGGATAGTATTAAACGAGCTGAAGAGTTATCACAAGGCCATGGAATAGCCACTGAGTCAGCAAAGTGTTAGGATAGTATTAAACTAGCTGAAGAGTTATCACAAGGCCATGGAATAGCCACCGAGTCAGCAAAGTGTTAGGATAGTATTAAACTAGCTGAAGAGTTATCACAAGGCCATGGAATAGCCACCGAGTCAGCAAAGTGTTAGGATAGTATTAAACTAGCTGAAGAGTTATCACAAGGCCATGGAATAGCCACTGAGTCAGCAAAGTGTTAGGATAGTATTAAACGAGCTGAAGAGTTATCACAAGGCCATGGAATAGCCACTGAGTCAGCAAAGTGTTAGGATAGTATTAAACTAGCTGAAGAGTTATCACAAGGCCATGGAATAGCCACTGAGTCAGCAAAGTGTTAGGATAGTATTAAACTAGCTGAAGAGTTATCACAAGGCCATGGAATAGCCACTGAGTCAGCAAAGTGTTAGGATAGTATTAAACTAGCTGAAGAGTTATCACAAGGCCATGGAATAGCCACTGAGTCAGCAAAGTGTTAGGATAGTATTAAACTAGCTGAAGAGTTATCACAAGGCCATGGAATAGCCACTGAGTCAGCAAAGTGTTAGGATAGTATTAAACGAGCTGAAGAGTTATCACAAGGCCATGGAATAGCCACCGAGTCAGCAAAGTGTTAGGATAGTATTAAACGAGCTGAAGAGTTATCACAAGGCCATGGAATAGCCACCGAGTCAGCAAAGTGTTAGGATAGTATTAAACGAGCTGAAGAGTTATCACAAGGCCATGGAATAGCCACCGAGTCAGCAAAGTGTTAGGATAGTATTAAACGAGCTGAAGAGTTATCACAAGGCCATGGAATAGCCACTGAGTCAGCAAAGTGTTAGGATAGTATTAAACGAGCTGAAGAGTTATCACAAGGCCATGGAATAGCCACTGAGTCAGCAAAGTGTTAGGATAGTATTAAACGAGCTGAAGAGTTATCACAAGGCCATGGAATAGCCACTGAGTCAGCAAAGTGTTAGGATAGTATTAAACGAGCTGAAGAGTTATCACAAGGCCATGGAATAGCCACTGAGTCAGCAAAGTGTTAGGATAGTATTAAACTAGCTGAAGAGTTATCACAAGGCCATGGAATAGCCACTGAGTCAGCAAAGTGTTAGGATAGTATTAAACTAGCTGAAGAGTTATCACAAGGCCATGGAATAGCCACCGAGTCAGCAAAGTGTTAGGATAGTATTAAACTAGCTGAAGAGTTATCACAAGGCCATGGAATAGCCACCGAGTCAGCAAAGTGTTAGGATAGTATTAAACTAGCTGAAGAGTTATCACAAGGCCATGGAATAGCCACTGAGTGAGCAAAGTGTTAGGATAGTATTAAACGAGCAGCCCTTTGTTTTACTACGTTAGTTTCCTTATTAAAGGGACATTCCTGAGTGTTCTGCATTGTAAGATGTTTACGACTAATAAACTAAAATGTACTTACCTTGATTTTATGTATTGTATTATACTTCCCCTGCGCGTGCTGTAACCTTCTCTTTGAGAATGGCCAATACAGCACAAATTGAAATTTTGAGTAAAAGTCAGTATCTATCTGTGATTTTTGCACACTTCTTTACACTGTTTTTATTTAAATCTTGAATTTTTATATTGATGTTGATCACCACCTTATTTGTTTGCATTACCATAGTCTGACACCCAATAGCCGATGTATTTTTCTTGCTGGGGTGTCGTTAAACATTCATTCATTCATTCATTCATTCATTCATGTATTATACTTTTCACCCACAGCTCCTTACACTGTGGTTTTACATAAATATATATAAATCATATTTTCATATACTTACCATTTGTGACACCCAATAGCCGATGTGTATTTTTGTGCTGGGGTGTCGTTAAACATTCATTCATTCATTCATTTCGTGACTAAACACATAAATTATTTATACTAAATTGCTTCATATTGGAGTTTTCGGGGTACCCAAGCTCTCCGACCACCCCAACCCCCCGTGGATCCGCACCTGTTGATACATCGTTAATAAACCAATCTTCAAAGAATATCAAGGGTCGTGTAACACTTTTAAGTTATTTTTATACATTAAGCAGACGACCGATTACAAGAGATGATCCTATTAAAATATTAAATATTTACACATAGATGTCCTTAGGAAATGTTTCCTTCAAAATAGCTTCATTATCAGCGAAAATAAAATAAAATCATTAAACTAAGCCGCATTTCGCCGGGAATAGAACATGGTAATACCTGTATACATAAGATTTATACACACAGTAAGTGATAACACTCCGAAGCAGATTGTTGAATCAATAAATTAAAGAACCAAAAAAAAAACATAGAAAAATTAGATACTTGCAAAAAATAATGACTGTAGGCCTAACTTGTAAATCTTGTAACCTTGAACTTTTTTCATTCGTTCTTTACTTTTGTTTCTTTTCTATTTGTTTTTGTTGCTTTTTTGTTGTTGCTGTTTGTTATTGGATTTTTGGTGTCTTTTTTGTGTCTGTTGTTTTATGTCTGTTTTATATGTCTGGATTTTGTTTAATTATTATTCTTTCTTTCTTTCTTGTTTTTCCGTTGTTTTTTTGTTTTTTTCTTCCTCTCTTTTTTGATGACTCAATTCAAATCTTTTATTGCTTTTAACAAGTTTGTCAGCACTGCAGATATTCACACACAATATATTAACAGAAGATAATTCGATTATCAAATTGTATGTCTAAAAACAAAGTCAGTGAAAACGAACCAATCATATGTCTTTGAGAAAATGATAAGTCAAGCGATAAAATAAAACTTTTTTTGTTGTTGTTTTTTTGTTTGTTTTTAAACTAGATGTTATAGTCGTTAAGTAACCTCAAAAAAAAGAGAAAAAAAAAGAAAAAGGGTTAGAGTTATTTTATAGTTTATAACAATAGAGCAATAGCAATAACAACTGATCATTGGGAGATGCGTTTTCAGTAAAGTTCAGTATATTTGTGATTTACATGTTTGTATGTATATTGTGACGGTACATGCTCTTAATTTCTTTTCGCCTGTGGCGATATTAATTGGTTTAGAGGACCGTGTGCAGTTCCAAATGCACTTAGCCCAGATGGGCAACTTGTTACGTAATACCTTCGCGCGACCGTGCATTCCAATATGCACTTAATCAGGCTGTGGAGGCCAGGTGGCCAGCAGTTACGTAATACCTCCGCGAGTGCGGTTTTTACAACCGTGATTTTGGCGACTGGCGACAGAATGTCGGGTCATCTAAGAAAATATACCGACTCTGGGAGAGGTGGAAATATCAGATGATACGTGAGGTGCCGCTATGTACCCCCAGGCGATATTCGCTGTCTCTGAGAGTTTTGAATAAATAGCTAGGGTTTTAGAGATATCGAGGAGAAACATAGGAAGGCTGCAGGGGAACGGACGTCGTCCACTGAACGATCTATATTAGTTCAGACGGGACTTTGATAAATATATTATTTCTGCTCTGTTGTATAACCTTCATGTGGTTCATGTGACTTTTAAATATTTTAATACTATATTATACCAATATTATTTAGACGGTGCTGCCGGTCATCTGAAGCAGTAATCTGTAGGCTCACTGTCCTAAATAATTATAAAAAGCTTAGCCAGTCATCCTAGAGGACCTAGGTAAACTGTAGGTTATTGTCTTTATTTTGATAGGTACCAGTATTAATTCTGTGTTACAAGGTTACTGAATGAGTAGTTAAGGGTTAATTAAAAATTAACCAGTTAGGAATAGAGTTGTAATTCCTTTATTAATTAAGTTCCCCTGGAAGCGTTTCTCAATTATCACACGTGTGGGTGTTGTGTCACGGTGAAGTGATTACCATATTGTGTAAACTAGACACCTAGAGATTAACTAATTAAGTGATCAGTTCTGGGTTGTTATTATTGTTGTTATTAATTAACTACTGCGGCAGTACATTTGTCAGCGTAGGTTAATACAGATTCCAAAGTGTATTGTGTTTTGTTGTGTTTTCTAGTGAACTAAACGTGCTATAATAATATATACTTTATATAAGATCTTATCTCTGATCATACCTAGACGAGCCACAAGCGGGTATAACTGCCTGTTACAGAGAGATCTAATAGATATACAGTTAGGAGAGATATTTGGACAATCGTTTTTCATTCAGTTACGGGTATTATAGGATCCCCGTGACATATATGTATAGGTAGCAACGATAATACAATAGATAATCCGGAAGAAATAAAATATTTCTATGTATAATACAGTCAATAAATAAATAAAATTGTAATACACTCCTATGGGATTTAATAATCACATTATACAATTTGAGTGTCTTAACATGTATGACAAACAGATTTAAGCAACTTGTAGTTTCTATTATATTACACAAAATTGAGTATATTAATTCGTATGCCAAGCAGATATATGAAATATAGTTATCATTATATTAACCAAGAACTACGTGTCTTAATCTGTATACAAAATACATATATTTACCCATATTAATCGGATCTTTCGTATTTTCAGTACACATGAGCTGAATATGTTTGAGAACAGAAGGATTTCGTCTGAAGTATTACTTAATTTATTACCCATATGGTTCAACATAACAGAGTTAATAATAATCATACGTGGCACACATGTAATAACAAGTGTAATGACGTCATTTTGGGAAGCGATGTCATAACATGACGTTGCTTCTCCAGTCCTAGCTCAGACTGTGCATTTGAAATATGACGTCATTTCGTCATCTCCTTCAAGTTGTGGCTCAAACATTTTGAGATGGGTCTTGTTATTCATAAAGAAAACAACAATAATAATATGGATAATAAAGAAATTATTACACTCGCGTGTGAGTCGTACTGATTTTACGAAACTCGTGTCAGGATTCATGTATTGCGCTCAGGCAATACAAAAATCAGTACGACACACAAGCTCGTATAATAATCTCTAGATATTTTTTCCTTAACTCTTGCAATATTGGGCATACCAAAATGAAATGATATTCATTTTCTACGTCGTTATTACAGAGGTGACATTTTCTGTTAATACGTTCAATGTTATGATATTCCCCTTTCAATTTCTAAGTGATGAGATGACAACCTTAGTTTAGTGATGTACTTTTTATACTGACTCGGGCAGGTGATACATAATGCAGTTTATTCTGTTTCGATTTGCCTTCACTTTTTTATCTCAGTTTTTAAGGTTGGAATGAGATTCTAGTATATTTCGATTAGCGAAACGTGTCTGTTAAACGTCTATAGACTATATAATGTAAAATGATTTTGGGTTCTTGCCTTCTTTTGATGACACAGTCGTTCAGTTAATTTCGGACCAGTTCACAGGAACTTGTGAATTGTAGGCCACGCACAATATTACACACACAATAAAGGCAATCAACAAATAAATGAATGCTGGTATATGCCGGAATTTTATGAGAAACTTTGCCACGAAATACAATAGTGTGTATGTCGACATAGGTAGCGCCGACTCACCTTCTGAAGTTGCATAAAATAAATTGAAATATTTAAATTAGTGAGTGATTTATCATATTAAGTAATGTATCAAAGGCCGTAGTATGTGAGCGTGTACAGCAATCTTAGCAGGTGGCGACCGAAGTGTATAGGGGTGTCGAGTCATGCTCCCCCGTAAAATATATTGAACAAAAATGTTGCTTGACTAGGGAGGGGTTTCGACCCCCAAAAGCATCCCGCTGCACACACGCCTGCTAACGTAAAAAATATTTTAAAATGTGACGTGGGAGCAATAGCATCTCATGCGATTGACTTACCATTGAACAATGCATGAAATAAAATAAAACAATTTATGAAATAAAATAAAACAATTTATAAAATAAAATGAAACATACATTTCATTTCTAACATCCATAAATACCCCCCCCCCCCCCCAACACACACACATACACTTCAAACGTTATTATTTTTAAAATAGCCATAATTTACCTGACGTCAATATTCTGTTACGAATGCTCTCTACGATTCGTGTAATTGGCAAATAACTACGGCCTCGTTAGCTGAACGCAGTCAATTAGTGTATCTTCGACACAAGTAGGACTTCGTCAATGCGGCGTTGTCGTTAAACAATTGGGTACGTAATGAGAATAGAACAGCTAATCGACGGTAAGTGGACACACAGTGGTCGTTGAAGTATCTTTAATTTGTGACTTGATGATGTAGGACCATCGCTGTTCCCGTGTAATTCGATTGTTTGAGGCAAGCAGCTCTGCATGTTCAATATATATGTGCTGTATTTCAACCGTACTGGAAAGCCAGTTTTTCTTTTAGTTGATACCCTAATGCTAGGATCAGACTATCAGCTGTAACGACGGAGTTGGCCAACTCGTCGGTTGCGTTGTAACCCCCCCCCCCCCCCCACACACACACACACTCCCGACGTACTACTGGTGAGCCCAGATTAATAAGTAATCGTTGTATACGACGAGAATCGTGTTGTAAGAGTGCTCAGACTAGCAAATGGCGGGAGGCAGGGGAGGCGTTGTCAGACATACACCGTACGGCGGCAAAAAAAAAGAAAAGAAAAAAAGTCACTACAGCCAAGCACGTGTTTTCAGAGAGAGCAGAAAAGCTGCACACTCATGAAAAGATGCCCGTAAAATCTGAAATAGCCGGATTAAGCAGGACATCCACATAAACGTACGTAACAGGCGGGCGGGGTGCAACCTCTACCATTAGCCCCCACCACCCACCACCCCCACCCAGTGATAGAGCAAATCCTCAAATTCGGGTGAAAACGATAGAGATATTCTATCAAAATGAGCTGGCCTGAAACCTTTTCACCATATATTTCTATCGTTCTGCCCACAGTATTAGTTGTAATCCATGTAAAAGAGAAGAAGACATAGGAGGTGGATCAATCACACCATTCGATAACACACACACTAAAGGCTCTTATGCGTCTGCGGCTTTATTGTTCAGGTGACTTCGCGGGTTTTGTCTGACCAGTTCCAACAAGGCCTCGCATATTTATTATGTGATAAAAAAAGAGGTTTGATTGCAAGGGGGCATGTCCTCCACAGCCACACACACACACACGCACAAACACACACACATACACACACATACACACCACCACCACCACCACCATCACCCGGCCACACCATTGCTAATAATGGACTTTTATGGAATTACCGAATGTATTGGTACACATGATGTATCGTAATACGTATAATTATTATTTTGTTGTTTTGTATTTTAAAACGATGATACATGTGTATATTGGTGCTGTTAAAACGTCTACTTTTACGTCAGTTCTTACCGTGTCGCCCACCTTCCTCTCAACACACGGGTCTATTTTTAATACACGTTTTATTCCGGTTCTCTTCTATAAACACTGTTGTAATAAATCAAAAGAAGAAGCACTTTGGTTCAAAATTAAATCATTTGCTATGGATTTATATTGTTTTTAGCATCACCGACCACCTGGTATAAAAGTATTGGTTGGGAATTTATGTGTTTGAAATGTCATAATGTTCTGTGATGTTATATGCTATATGGATGTATATTTGCAAACGTAGTTATCTAATTTTGCAAAAAGAGAGTATTGTGATGTTGTTTGATGTTGATAATAAAGTAAACATGAAAAAATATGCAAAATTTTCAAGATGTAATTACTTGTCAGCATTTTTATCGCCCTGGAAGATTCTATTATCGACTGCAATTGTAGGTTATCCACACACACACAAAACAAAACCACACAAGATATGTGAGTGCTCTATTAATTCTACGACTCGCTTTCTTATTGACGACTGAACCATGATCCGCAAATCAAGTGAAACCTGATCTCCAAGATGTTTTGGTGATGAATGTATGACTGAAAAAACATACAGCACTTGCCTAACTAAGCTAATAACTAAATAAATCAACAATTAAAATAATAATCAACCGACCGATCGAATGAACGAACCAAACAAATAAAACAAATGAATAAAACTAAATTATTAGTTTCTTTGGTAATGTTTATAAATGCCCATCGATCGGTTGTATCAGTTAGCGAAAATAATTTTTGTAACCGAAAAAAAAGAAGTTGTTTTCAAAATATGAAATAACATGTTTCCAGGATGAACAGTAATAGAGAAAATCAAGAAGAAAGCATTTGCAAAAATGATAGGGATTTTTTTTGTTGGAATTTACATTATGAAATTGTGCTTGTAGAATACAGAAGAAAGTTTTCTAGCATATCTAATTGTTAAAATGTTCGGGAGATCGAGTTTTTTTTCGCAGTTATCTTTTAACAGGTTTCGCAATAACCCACGGAAATAAGTACACAATTCGAAAGTCTAGTTACGCCCGTGAACAAAATGTATGCCAAGTGTAAATGAGCTTATAGCTTAAAGCAATAACAGATTTGAAATAAATTCATCAATATTTTCAATTTTTACAATTTCAGCGTCAGTGCAGTTTCTACTAATGAGCTGGAAGTGATTGACTGATACACCAAAGGTCGTGGCATATCTGTCTATAGGAAAGTGCAAACAAAAGGTCCTTTGGTGCTTGTTGGTAGGAGTAGCAGGTTACGTCTTTCATTCCGTAGACCAAGTCTCGATGTAATGTAGCTTGTGTTAGACAGCAAATAATTGCACTGTAGTTTAAAATGCGCTGATGGGTCGTTAACCACGCATTCTTTTCTTTTTCCTTTCACATGCTGAGTAGTTATTTAAAATGTTGTTCACCACATCGATTTACATTTTACGAATGTGAGAATATGACATCTGCGCCTGGTCTGCGTGTCTTACATATTTTATGAAAACCAGTCATATGTTTGTTGAAGTGTGACCTATTTTTTCTAAGTCCAATAAAGTCCTACATATTGGATGGATCCACTGTAGGTTCTTTTGTTTGTTTGTTTTGTTTAACGACACCACTGGAGCACATTGATTAATTAATCATCGGCTATTGTATGTCAAACATTTGGCAATTCAGACTCGTAGTCATCATAGGAAACCCGTTACATTTTTCCTAATGCAGCAAGAGATCTTTAATATGCACTTTCCCACATACAGGAAAGCACATACCACGGCCTTTGTCCAGTTGTGGTGCACTGGTTGGAACGAAAAAACTATATGTTCTCGCAAGGCCACCACGGCTCTAGCTGCTGATATTTCCAACCATTAGATCCGGGGTAGACATATTAAATTTTACTGAAGAAACAACAACATACTCAGTTACATATCTTCCTAATTCGTTCATCACGTCCCCACCGTCAGTTGTTGGGGGTGGGGGCTCCAGAGTAGATGTCGGTCAGCTGAAAGCCAGCCTACATATGTAGGTGGACGGGACATCAAGGCTGTCTTGGAACACATGACTCAATATGGCTGATTCCAGAAAAACGTGTGTGAGTAAAGTCGGCCGTTATAACAGTAATGATAGTTTTAATCATAAATAGTGAAGGGCTTGTATTTTAATGCTCGTAATCGATGTCAGTGATCTCAAAAAGTCTGTTTTGAAAGTAACCCGACCTTATTTCGACTCTTATGACTTTAGATAGATAGATAGATAGATAGATAGATAGATAGATAGATAACAATTTAACGTGTCCATATACTACTAGGGTTTCGAACACGCCCATCCAGAGTCCGACCTCCGATAAGATCGGTGGCCTGACTCGGGATGAGGGGAGGACAGAGTTGAAAATGGGCAGCATTTTGAAGATAGCTATTAGTAAAAAAGTTAATAGAATTAAAAACAATAATAATAATAAAAAGTTACAAGCCAAAAATAAAAAGAATTGACTGCTCGGCCGAATACTAATATAATTTAGAGCATTTTAGATGGACAGTCCAAAAATAAATAAGAGAAAGTAGAGAGGATCGGATTATTTAATAATATTAAAAAAACAGAATAATTTCGACATATAATTTTGAACGGAGGTCTAAAAGTTTAAAGTCCGATCTAAATGGTCCGGGCCTGGGGGTGGGGGGTGGGGGGTGGGTGGGGACGTGTGAGTTTAAGGTGGGCGGAATTTGGAATACGAATTTAGTAGTTAGGTCAAAGACCTAAAGCCAAAATGTCTGGACAAAAATTTAAGTCCAAAGAACAAAATTAGACTGCTCGACCGAAAGGTTTTAAGATGATTTGAGCAATTTAGACGGTCTGCCAAAATAAAGTGCGTCGGACTGTTTACAATAAATAAATAAATAAATAAATAAATTTAAGTCCAACTAAGCACTTGGAACGGTTGGCGACTACGGGGACGAGATGAAGTGCTTGGCGTTGAACTGTGGCACCAGTTTCCTCCAACGGTGGGCTAGCAAGGTCTTAGCTAGCTCGACGTAATGGGCACCGGCGATGATCTTCAGTACTCTGTGGATGGTGTAGTTGTCCATGTCTTCGAAGAGTATTCCCTGTCTGTAGTGATCATCTCGGCGCGACGTCACTACAAGTCCAAACTTCCCGTCTCGTAGTTCCATGGCGTGGATGGCACACTCAACTCCGTCAGGAAACTTCTTTAAGTTGCCCTCAACAATGCCTCCCGGCAGTGAGCTGGTGTGGAGGTGTCCCCGACCAAGTATCGAGCGTACAGGCCCTTGATCTTGGAGATGGCTAGGCTCCAGGCGATGTCCCTGCCCCGGGCGGTCGCGGAAGGCCGGGCCTTGGCTGGCTGGTCACTACTCGGTGGGGTGACGGCCTTCCGCTTCGCAGCAGCGCCATCCATAGGGGTCTTGGCGGAGCCCCCCTGGGGGTGGGGGACTCGACGCCGATCGCTTCGAAGGGGTTGGAACGGGAGACGCACGCCGTGGAGTTTCGCAGATCGCTGTGTCCAACTGCGGCGTCGACTGGTCCACTGGCTCAGTCTGTTCAGAGGTATCTGCGTCGGCTGGCACTGGTTGGTCGGGTCCCAGGGGTGGGGGCGGCGACGCAGACAGGACCGCCGCTGGCGGTTGAGCCGCCAGTTTAGGTCACCCCTGAGCCGTCCCTGGTGCATGTTTCCTCTTCCTCCTTCCTCTTCCCTTCCTCTTCGTCGTGTTTGTTACCGCGTCGCCATACACCAAAGTCACGGTTGCCCGTGAGCCAATGTAAGCGACGCGGTACTCTAACAAAGAGGCGTAGCTTGCAATAAGTCCCCCCAGGTGGGGGGGGGGGGGGGGGGGGGACCCGAGAGAGCAGAGCGACACGTCTTTCCTCATCGAAGGCATAGCTCGGAGTGGATGACTTTAGAAACGTGATGCTATTATGGTGGCCATCTTGGTTTTTAACAAGTATCTGATAGGTTTTTCAAATATATATATATATATATGAACACTTACATAGACGTCGGGCGATGACACTGGTGAACGTTTGCAGACGATTAAAAGTAGAACTCACTTCTAAAATACATACCAAATATAAGGACTGTATAAACGACATATGGATGAAACACAATCTGTAGTGCAGGGGAGCAAGCACTGTATTGTCTCTATATCAATGAAAACGTGAACACATTTTCAGTTACACCTCTTAATAGTGTACTTTGTGTCTTATCTTTCTTTAAGGTGCCTTCTTCAAAAGATGGTTGATTTTCCAGTCAGAGGAAACCCGCTACATTTTTTTCTAATGCACCAAGAGATATTTTATATACACTTTCCCATAGACAGGAAAGCACATACCACGGCCTTTGTCCAGTTGTGGTGCACTGGTTGAGACGAGAAAAAACCCCAGTCAGCTTAATAGATCCACCGACGCGGAGAGAGAGAGAGAGAGAGAGAGAGAGAGAGAGAGAGAGAGAGAGAGAGAGAGAGAGAGAGAGAGAGAGAGAGACGGTGAGAGACAAAAAATGTTTTTTTTTTTTCTTTTTCTTTCTACAGCCTATAGTATAGCGATGTTAGGTCAGGCCCGTAGGAACCGGGTAGGGGGGCGGGGGGCACGCGCCCCACACTTAAAGGCCTTTTTAAAATAAAAATCACATTAATGTTTACCATTGTAACCAAAATCTGATATAGAATTTGTACCCGATCCGTCAGTGCCCCCCCCCCCCCCCCCCCCCCCCCCCCCCCAAACACACCTAAAGTCGTTTCTATCGTACGGGCCTGTAGGTTATTCCTATCTTAATTATTATACATGTATATATTATGTTAAACTAGAGATGTAGGTCCGTGAGTAAGAGTTTATTTCAGAATTCGTTTGTTATTGCAGCTTAAAAAAGAAACAACAAACAAACCCTAAAAAAAAAATCCGGACAAAAAAAAAAATCAAACAAGCAAAAAAAAAAAACAAAAAAAAAACATCACAAAAAGAGAGAAAACCCCAAAAACCCACAAAAAACACCACAAAAACAACAAAACAAACAAAAACAAACAAACAAACAAAACAACTTCAAATAGCACTTCGATAGTTTCCGCATATTACGAACGTTGTCGGAAACATAACTATGACGTCAACAATACGATAACGTCTCAATATTATTATGGACGCCAAAGTTGTTGTACTTACATTATTTCGAATTTAGCTTAAATTCAGATATATGTGAACGGTGTCGTTATTTGACGTCCATGAGCATATTTAATGTGTACAAGAACGCATATTAAATAATTAGTATGTATTTATAATGTGAAACATGGTGAAGCTGCCAAGACTGTTATCTGCTATTTCCGTAATCATGTTATGTCATCAAGACAGGTCAGTTTATTTTTATTTTTATATTATATTATATTATATTATATTATATTATATTATATTATATTATATTATATTATATTATATTATACTATACTTTATTATATTATATATTTTTAATATAATATTCTAGTGAAATATCTTTAAAATATTTATTAGCAGGTCCGTAGCCAGCATTTCGAGAGGGAGGGTTCAGGACCTTTTGGATATGAAGTTGCTTGAGTTCCCCCTGAAAATTGTATATCGCTAAAAGTGTAAAACGCGTTTTCCTGGCATATGGAACTTAAAAATTGATAATTTAAAACAACTATTTGCGATTATTTTGTAGATTACATTTTCGTTATTAAGGTTATTATTATATTTGGGTGGGGTTTTTTTCTCAAGATAATGAAATTCTAGCACACAACAGAAATTAAAGGTACTAACCCGGTGTATTAACCCGAGGTACATGTTAAATATTTTCGGCAATTGCTTTATTATAACCTTAGTAAAAGAAAAGGTACAGGTACCTCAGAACTATGATTAATTCCTTTAATAATGAACATATTTATGAAGAGCAAATCAAATTACGTTCATTAAAATTGTATCATCAACATTTACCGGCAACACATGCATCTCCTGTTAAGAGTACAGGTGTAGTCCTCAAACATTTTTAGCAAAAGGTATAGCATCCCATTTCATTTTCTTCACTGATACGTCATATCAAGAACAAGAATAAGTTTATTCACTATTAAGGCCACAGATACCTGATATAAAAACAATGACAAATTGTATAGCAATAGTTCATTAAATTGTAGATGACATCAGCTTCACAAAAATAATCGAAGGTGGTACATGCGAATATTTATTGATAAAATAAAAAAGAAACGTTTTTCTTAAGTCCGTATACTTTTTACACTCAAGTAGTACATGTAGTTCGTCTTCAATAAAAAAAAACCTCGTCATTATTTCTACATAAAGGGCACCATCTTTGTTCATACGTTATATTGTTAAATTTGTGTCTACAGCTAATCCAAAGTTATTGCATCTAAACTTCGACAAGGCCCAAGGTACCGCAAAGTTACTAGTATGTTGCAAGTACCATTCGATATTCAATAGAGATTTATACTGCTTGCAATAACAACATGATGCAGATATATTTATATCAGCTGACCATTCTGGCTGTAAATTGTCATAAAGTCTCTGTTTAACAATAAGATAAACAAATCAATATTACCTACTTCCTGACATAGCCATACAAAACCAAAACCATAATTAAATAAAATTTGTTTCACTTTTGTAGCCCAATTAATGTACCCAACATCATCTAAAGATTTTAACATCAAATAACTTTGACACGATACTCTGAAAAGTGGTAGCTGAATAAGTTTACACCAATATTTGATAACTCTTGTCATATAAATAAGTTGAAGATGGACCCTACCACACTCACCCAACACAATATAATTTGTATGCTGATTTCCCAACCTTAAGCATGAATTTACAAAAGTTAATTTGCACAACTTCAATCATTTTGCATCTGGTACTACCCCATATTTCTAATCCATAACATAACATTGGGGTTATCAAGGCATCAAATAATTTAAAGCTATTTGTAAAAGGTATATTTCCTGCTCTCTTGTGGTACCGGTAAAGTGTCATCAAATTTTGTTTGCCTGAGCAGAAAGACAGAGCTGAGCTTTATTTCAAGATAATTTAGGAGTGAACATAATACCTAAATACTTGTAAAAAGAAACTGTTTTAATTTGAGATCCCATGTAGAACCAATTTTCATATGATCGAAGGGGACCACCATTTCTAAATACCAGAACTTTAGTCTTATCAAGATTAATTTTCATTCCAGTAGCTATGTTCAAAAACTTTAATATTGGTTTGTAACTGAGAGCATGTATCAGCAAGTGTGGCAACATCGTCTGAAAATATAAAAGTATGCATATTAGCTGAAATGAATACTCCGTGATTACCAGTGGTTTTTTTAAAAAGAATTTACTATACATTGATGCAATAATGTTTTAAAAAGTTCCTGAGATGCCAACCTCAATTAGACTATTTAATAAAACACCATGCCGCACTGTGTCAAATGCTTTTGAAAAATCGACAATAAGCAATAAAATCTTCCCTTTCGTGTACAAATATACTTCTCAGTAGCTGCATGGAGAGTAAATATATGGTCAATAGTTGAGTAAGTACACATGTAGCAGGTTTTCTTCAGTTATTAAATTTTCATCACACCAGCCTCGCAAGCGATCATCAAAATGACATCTACATGTTGGCTATAAAACATTTTGAAGTACTTGAAAATTACCTTCAAGAAAATACGCAACATTTTGGCCTTAATCCTACGGGACATTTTCAAATTCAAGAGCAACAAAACCAACCCTCTCTCCCACCCAACCCAAAACATTTCCTGTCCTGGACGGAGGAGCCGGCGAATGACGACACCTGAGCCCATGACAGGCGTGTGCTACAACAGCTTGTTCTAAATATGCACGTTAAAACCTATGACTTGCCAGGTGAACTGCTGTCATTGTTATGTAATTATCGAATGCTACAAAGTCATCAATATAGCAGGAAGTACAATTTAACATGTTTGCTACATGGTTTTTTTTGTCAGATTAGTTAGAAATTCTGAATCATGTACACTGCAGCTTTGGTAAGGGGATTGGTAAATGACGAAGACCAGAACATTTTATTTTATGGTAGGGTTGCAAAAGTTACAGTCAACTATTTGTGCAGTATTAAAAACAGAAGAAAAAAGTTGACCTTAACTTTTGCAAGAGGGTCCGGACGAAACCGCAGACCCCCCCCCCCCCCCCCCCCCGCCAAATACGGGCCTGATTAGTGAAATAATAGTGTTATCAGTTATCAATGAAGATAACGTTTCAGGAGCAGATATAGGATTTGTCGTGGGTGTGGGTGTAACGTTTAGAAATAGCCCGAGCCAGTGCACCACGACTGGTATATGAAAGGCCGTGGTATGTGCTATCCTGTCTGTGGGATGATGCATGTAAAAGATCCCTTACTGTATTAGGACAAATGTAAGGGCTTTCCTCTCGAAGACTACATGTAAAAATTACCAAATATTTGACTTCCAATAGCCGATGATTAATAAATCAATGTGTTCTAGTGGTGTCGTTAAAAAACCTAAAAAACCAAAACAACAACAACATAGCCCGAGTAGCCTACTCTGCCGTTCGAAAGCTAGACGAACATTTAGACAGTTAGGATCGCTCTCTGCCGTCATAACCGTCCCAGTGTCCGTCTAGCTCTCGAATGTCAGAGTAATCGAGGTAAGGTCTACTGTAATTGGGAGGGGCGTAAAGTTTAAAAAGGGCACAAACAGCATTTAAGGAGGAAATGCTACATTTTAGAATGACACCTTATATTTATTATGGCAGTCTTCCTCTGAACTTTGAAACATAAATGCCACCAACACATTACTTGTTTCGCACTAAATAGCACAATATAATATTGTATTCTTTTGCATTTTGGGGGAAGTTTCAAAATTCCGCACGCCCCCCCCCCACCCCCCCCACCCACCCAATGGAAATTCGAAGTTTCCCAAAAGTCAGTTTAGCAGATGAATACAATGTATTTATTGGTTTTTAGTGGGGAACATGCAATGTCTTGCTCAGCTTGATATTTCTGTGGAAGAATATTGTAGGCCTACGTTATAGATAACACACACTGTGTGGCATAGTACATTGTAGTAATGTAGTACATTTGAGTAATGTAGGCGTGTGTACATGTCCTTTTAAAATGTTGCATCCACTCCCTAAATACCAGAGGTGCACCTTTTAAACATTGCACCCACTCCTTTAAAAAATAAAATCATGAATCTATCTCTGTTGTGACCCCGCCAAAATCCGCGCCTGTATAGGATATATCGCCTTCAGTGCACACAAAATTGTCCGTATTCCGTAGCTAATGGTATATTAAAGATCAATAAATGTACCGCCAGGAGCGGCTGCCTGAGGGGGCGCCTACGCGATTACAAAGTACACTAACATGCACCATATACTTTAATGTTCGGGACCGTCCTGGATCTGCCCTGGAATGGGGAAGTGCATGTACAGTATCATAAAGCTAATCTGTAGGATCAGTTTATGTGGGGCAGTGTTCTGTTTTTTTTTCGTTTTGTAGACTAAGGAAGGGAAAGTTTGTTTAACAACACCTCATGCAAAACAATTTAAACTAACATATGGTGAATAACGTAGTTATTTCAACTACTGGTCATGTGTGTGTGTGTGTGTGTGTGTGTGTGTGTGTGTGAGAGAGAGAGAGAGAGAGAGAGAGAGAGAGAGAGAGAGAGAGAGAGAGAGAGAGAGAGAGAGAGAGAGAGAGAGAGAGAGAGAGAGAGAGAGAGAGAGGGATATCTCTACGGATATATATATATATATATATATATATATATATATATATATATATATATATATATTTTGGTCTATTGAAATCGCCAGTCAATAAAAAAATATTTTAAATTTGTTCAATATCACGTGAGACGTTCAGTGCCTGCGCAAATCGAGCAACATGAGCGAGGCTTTGCGTTTGACCTGAGGTGCTTGAGTCACAGGATCGAACCACCTCAGTGGACACACTCTCTGATTGGGTTATTCCCGTTCTAACCAGTTCTAACCAATGGATCCACCGAGGTGGTTCGATTCTGCGACGCAAACACCGCAACCGAGCACTCAACCGACTGAGCTAAATCCCGCCCCCTGTCTGTGGGAAATTGCATATAAAAGATCCCTTGCTGCTAATCGAAAAATAGGCGGGTTTCCTCTAAGACTGCGTGTAAAAAATTGTTTTACATCCTATTGCCTATGATTAATAAATCAATGTGCTTTAGTGGTGTCGATAAACAAAATAAACTTTAATTTTGACCTAGATAACGGAGCACAGCGAAACAAATGTGATGTATAGGGCCTCATATGTACCAAACAGAACTGGATGATATATTCTAAATGTTTAAATCATAGAAACCATCTAGAGACTGCACCTTTAAGAGAAAGGGCGGGACGTAGCCTAGTGGCAAAACGCTCGTTTGATGCGCGGTCGGTCTGGGATCGAGCCCCGTTGGGATATTTCTCTTTTCAGCCAGTGCATCACGGCTGGTATATGGTATCCTGTCTATGGGGCAGTGCATATAAAATAGATCTTGCTACTAATGGAAAAAATGTAGCGTGTGTCCTCTAAAACTATATGTCAAAATTAACTCATGTTTGACATACAATAACCGATGATTAATAAATCAATGTGCTGTAGTGGTGTTGTTAAATCATAAACACACACACACACACACACACACACACACACACACACACACAAACTCCCGTAACTTTATGAGAATCTTGTACTTTGATCGACAGTTTATGGGATAAAATATTACGTTAGAAACACAGGCTGCCGTAAAAGCTGGCATCCCATCCCAGATATAAAATATATATAAAATGAATATTTAACTACGATTGTAATACATTCCACAGCGATCACACATTTCCACGGAACGTCTATAGCCTTGTGCAATCTTTAACCATCACTTGGTGCCTCAGACATAATTTGATCTCCTGGAAGCCGGAGCAACTGGCGTGATTTTCGTGAGGAGGCGAGGCGTCTATTCTTTACCCTGTGTCTGAGGCATCCGGTCTACAGGCCAGATTAGACAGGCCAGTCACTCACGTCGGTCCGGCAGGGCAGCGACAAGCCTCTCAGAACCCCTAATGAGTTTGAATCAAACACTTTTCACAAATTGCTGCTGGAATACATTCACCGAACGCCCATTAAACCGAGGCCAACTATTGCGTACACAATGCAACACGGGAGCTCTGGAAGCGGTGGCACGCGAGAGAATATCGGTAATAAAGACGGAAGCAATGGAATTGCCGTGGATCAATTTTGGCAATAGCACTTAAGTAGCCAAATGCGATTGCGAAAAAGAAAGATCGCCATGTGTAAATAATTTAAATGAATTTGTGTTCTCACTTCTTTTTTTTTCATATTTTTTTTTTTACCCCTGTTAAACATAGTCCACTGTTAGTATCGCGTGATCAAGATTAGTGACATTTAGTTTCTTAAACAATAAATCCATAAATTAAAGAATTTCCAACAACTATTCCATCACATTCTTATGAATTCAGTGGCTGGTCACAGCCAGTGCACCACGACTGGTATATTAAATGCCGTGGTATGTGCTATCCTGTCTGTGGGAAAGTGTATATAAAAGATCCTTTGCTACTAAGGTAAAAATGTAGCGGGTTTCCTCTCTATGACTGTGTCAAAATAACCATATGTTTGACATCCATTAGCCGATAATTAATAAATCAATGTACTCTAGTGGTGTCGTTAAACACAACAAACTTTAATACAGCGGCTGTTGTGAAGCATGTTTACTGCGACACGTGTTCTAAAGTATGACAGACAAATCACACATTTTAAGTCATGTTCAGGGATGCATTCAGTACATAGGTTTTGACATTTCGATTCGTTCATTTAACGTCAAACGCAAACATCGACTTAACGAGCCTTTCGCACCACACTGAAAATTCAGGGTTAGACATCACATACAGCGGATTTTTTATTAGTTATGAACGAGAAAAACGCCAATAGTCTTCTGAAAAGATTCAATCCTGTGATGAGGTGAGGGTGGGGGTGAGGGTGGGGGTGAGGGTGGGAGTGGGGGTGTTTGTGGGGGATAAAAGTATAATTCAATGGTAGAGCGCTCTTTTATTTTCATTTCATTTCAACTTATTTTCGTGCTTATATCCAATTAAGGTTCAAGCACGCTGTCCGGGTCACACACCTAAGCTATCTGAGCTGTCTATCCAGGACAGTGCGTGCGCTCTTTCTAATACGATGTGATGGGTCATAGGATCGATCGTCCTCAGTGGACTCAACCAAAGGCCGTGGTATATACTGTCCTGTATTTTGGGAAAGTGCATATAAAAGTTTCGTTGTTGCCTTCTCGGTAGCAGTAACCCATTCGTGGCACCTGTGTGTTTTCTCATTCACAATATTATAAAGGTCGAAATAAATTGCTTTGTTTAAAATCAACTGAGGTGTCATTAAACAAATATTGCTTTCTTTTTCAATCCAGCGACTTCTCCGATCTCATACGTAACGGATGTTTCCCGTGACAACCAGTGCCTCACAACTGGCATATCAAAGGCTGTTGTATGTGCTGTCCTGTCTGTGGAAAAACTCACATGAAAGATCTCTAGCTGCTAGTGGCTGGACGTAGCCCAGTAGAACAGCGCTCACTTGATGTGCGGTCAGTCTAGGATCGGTGGGCCCATTGGGTTATTTCTCGTCCCAGCCAGTGCACCACGACTGGTATATCAAAGGCTGTGGTATGTGCTATCCGGTTTGTGGGATGGTGCATATATAAGATCCCTTGCTACTAGTCGAAAAGAGTAGCCCGTGAAGTGGCGACAGCGGGTTTCCTATCTCAATATCTGTGTGGTCCTTAACCGTATATCCGACGCCATATAACCGTAAATAAAATGTGTTGAGTGCGTCGTTAAATAAAACATTTCCTTCCTTCTTGCTGCTAATTAATTTCTAGCGGATTTCTTTTGAGATTATAGGTCTATGTCAGAATTACCAGTTGTTTGACATCCAATAGCCGGTGATCAATAAATGAATATACTCTAGTGATGTCTGTAAATAAAATAAACTTCAACTTTTTTCTCATGATTTATAAGATAAAATGTGCTTCCCCTGAATAAAAATAAATAAACATATGTACCGCGGTTTGATACTTCCCAGTTCAAAGCACTCACTAATCGTGCACGTGTGTCAGGTGAATAGTTTGCCTTCCTGGTTGGAAACTTGACCCACGTGCGTGCCACAACAGTCTCACTAAGCTACAGAACCTGCACTGAACTCGGCGCTTTTTCGTGTAATGTGAGCCTAATATGTCGATGTTTGGCTTGTAGTGCGACTATGGTGCCAGACACACACACAAAAAAAGATGATACGTAGAACCATTTTTTAAAGAAGAAAAACAAAAAAAGGAGGAATTTGAGAAATCAAAAGCTAAGTGTTCATGTTTTTCACGTTATTAAATGGACGTTTGCGAATCCATGATCATGTTTTGAAAAGTGGAGTTGTTAGTGATGATGGCACGCCATTTCTCGTTCCAGCTGGTTGAGTGCGTCGTTAAATAAACCATTTCCTTCGTTCCCGCCAGTGCACCAGGACTGGTATATCAAAGGCTGTGGTATGTGTTATCCTGTCTGTGGGATGGTGATAATAAAAAAGATCCCTTGTTACTAATGAAACAATGTAGAGTGTTTCCTCTCTAAGACTGTGTCAAAATTACCAAAATTTTTGACATCCAATAGTCGATGATTAATAAATCAATGTGCTCTAGTGGTGTCGTTAAACATAACAAACTTTGATCCAGAATGAAGGGGCTGTGGATATAGAGGCATGCTAACTCGGGTTGAGGAAGAGTGAACTATTTGAAATCGTATGTTAATGTACATGTACTTTTAAATTTAAAGGGACTGTCCCGAGTTTTCAGCCATTGTAAAATATTTGCAATAACAGAGCCTTGTTGGCGACTACTATTTCATACTAAATACATTTTCTTGTTTAGAATACCAGTCTCTGTATATCGAATGTGTTTGCGGTCGTATACTAATGTTTGTAGCCCTCAGTTTTTACTTTAATTCGTGATATATTTTTTTCGTACATACGAAATTATTGGGAGGTAAAATCCGGTTTAGGTTACTAGCCTACAAGCATGAGGACAACAACAAACACCTTGTAAATACTGACAGTGATATTCTAAATAAGAAAATGTATTTAATTTGTATGTTACGTCATCAAAAATGGAAAAGAGGGCGGGACGTAGCCCAATGGTAAAGCGTTCACTTGATGCACGGTCGGTCTGGGATCGATCCCCGTCGGTGGACCCATTGGACTATTTCTCGTTCCAGCCAGTGCTCCACAACTGGTGTACCAATGACCGTGGTATGTACTATCCTGCCTGTGGGATGGTGCATATAAAAGATCCCTCGAAAAGAGTAGCCCATGAAGTAGCGACAGCGGGTTTCCTCTCTCAATATTTGTGTGGTCCTTAATCATATTATGTCCGATGCCATATAACCTTAAATAAAATGTGTTGAGTGCGTCGTTAATAAAACATTTCCTTCCTTCCTTCATCAAAAAGGTTCTATTGGTCGGAAACATTTTAAAATGGTTGTAAACTCTGGACTGTCCCTTAAGACAATAAAAAAAGAGAGACCTTTCCTTTTTCTTTTCATGGGATCGTAGTGGCAGGTGTTGATGTTGTTGGGTTTGTTTTTTGTTGTTGTTTTTAAAATTATTTTGTTTTGGTTTTGTTTGTTGGCTGCTATTGTTGTTGTTATTCCTCACTGGCCACCAGGCTTGAACAAAGTGATTGTTTGATGGCCCGATTCTGAAAAAACACTAACATTAGGTATCGAGCCATCGTGTTCTAGAAGCCCTGTCAAAACTCTTATCGTTCATGTTTAAAGCGTCGGTCTCCATACGAATATAGGTTTTATTGTAAAACCATTCAGAACAGATGATATAATGTCTTGTTCATTCTTCAGTATCCTAATATAGGTCAACTAAAATGTATTAATTCACCTTTAACTTTTAAAATGCAGGACGCCATTTTTGTTTAGTGCTACGCTGTTTTATAAATACAGTCAAAACTGTCCTAGCGGCCACCTGTATTCAACGGTCACCTGCCTTAAGCGGTCATTTCCCCCCTCCCAAACGATTTATAACGTAAATGCACCTGTAATAAGCGGTCACCTGTCTAACGCGGTCAGCGGCCACCCAAATCGGATCCCAATCGCTAAAATACCTGTGGTAAGCGACCACAGTAAATGTTTACTATTATATAAAAGGGATATTTAACAACAGCGATAAGGTGCAGCAAGTAACACACCTTCAGGAATACTAGTACCCAATCAGTCCCGACATGGAAAGCATCTAATTGCCTCTGGGCAGGCTACGCTTGCCATTTGTAGTAGAAATTAAATAATTAAATGGAAAGAGAAAACAAACTGGTTGAGAACTGTTAATTTAATACATTCCAGTTGCAGTTTTTCCTGAAGGAGGCGACATGTCAAAAGTTCATTTATAGTAA